>NC_041224.1:110397265-110403934 GCF_002837175.3 Physeter macrocephalus | reverse complement strand
CAGTGAGAGGCCCGCGTACCGCAAAAAAAAAAAAAAAAAAAAAAAAAAAAAATGACTGCACTGACCCTTTTCATTGCAGTCTTTCAACAGACCCGACAGTAATGGTCCCTGCATCACAGACAGTAAACAATAAAATTATAAAGTGCTTATTCAGAAAAAGGAAGCTGGAAACAAAGTGATGGAGGGTCACAGGAGGCCAAGAAAAGGGAAAAGAGGGGAGAAGGGAGAAGGTAGGTAATCACATTTTTTATAACAAGAAGCCAAGAACCCAGTATCCTGAACTTTGAGGAATTACTCCACCCCTAGCCACTGACCAAGAGTGGGTTTATTTTTAATCATTCATCTTTATAAATTTTAACTTTTCTGGACTAAAACAGTCCCATATGGTTTCAAATCTGCTTTTGATTCTAAACAGCCTCCACACCGAGCTTCTTCAAAATTTCAAAGCCATCTGGACGCCAGTGGTAAAATGACCTCTCACAATTTCTCCTCACACAAAGTGTGGTTTTTCAGCTTCAGAAACTAGATTCTCAGGGCCCTAAGTGGTTACCAAGGATAGAAGTAGAGGTGTACAAAAGACCCTATCACTTGAAGGGAAATATGCTCTAACCCAAGGTGCTTAACAGAGAAGTGAGTGGAACAGCTTAGATTCAAATTGTACACCTTTGTTCTACTCACGGAAATTATATACTTTCACCTGCAATCACATAAAATTTTGCTACAGAAAACATAAAATCCCTAAATTCCAGGCTGTATTCCCAAGTAGAAATAAATCAAAGTAACTCAAATATTTTAACAATGCAGTTAGAGTGAATATAATATTTTTGGTTAGATGGAAATTTGGCATTTTCTGCAAGTCATAAAATCTTTGAAGCATAAATTCTGATTGTCACAATAGGTACTGTCACACAGAATCACCTCAGATATTGTCAAGGTACCATCTGGCATTAGTTATACAGCAGTGGATGAAAAAGGTGTAGGTCTAGCATTCAATTCTTAAAAGTATAGGGATCAGTATTCATACTACTATCGAAAATCATCACAAGACAAATGCAAGGTATATACACGGAAAATATTTTGATGATTTACATAGGAAATCATTAGCTTGGTTATATCTGGGAAGAAGACAAGGAGACGTAGCTTTTAGCTGTATATCCTTTTAGGCAATTTGAATTTTTTGCCATGTATATGTATTCATTTTGGTTGGGAGAGTAATTAGATTAAAAAATAAAGTTTACCTACAGCTCTTCAAAAATTTCACCAACCACTTATCTCAAATACCTCAGTGTGAAATAACACCTTTAATATTCATAAGCATCCAGTGAAATCTATCCTACCATTATGAATAACAGCCTCCTAAGTCTGTAACCACACTCTACCTTCAATCTGCCAAATGAAGTGCCTTTGGAGCCATGTCCTACTGGATCCACCTCATTCTTAGTAAAATTGTTAAGGATGATCACTTTCTGTTATTTGAGTCATGAGTAAAATTATTTTAGATACTTGAATATTTAGGATAGATTTTAAGAAGTTGCAGAGTCAAATATGATAGGCTGGCTACTATCACAAATATTGCTGAAAATCTGAGAAGATTCACACAATAAAAATTTTTTCCTGTTTTTTTTGTTTTTGTTTTTGTTTTTTATCCCTAATGTTATAGACCAATGTGAGGTTATTTAGAGATTCTATTATATAAAACGAGAGTCCAGATTCCTTCCATTGTATAACTCAGGCATATTATTCTAGGTCCTAGGTCTCCTCCACATTCAGCCACTAGGTGAGCAAAGAAAGACCATGGAGGATAGTATGAGATGTTTTATATGAGCCAAGCATGGAGACAGCATTCATCACTTCCAGCCACATTTCACTGGTATCATTCAGTCACACGGGACCACCTATCTGCAAGGAAAATATAAGTTAAGTGTTTGCTTAGGAAGAAAACTTTGGTGAACACCATAGTAGGTTGGATCAGTCTTCCCACATTTTCACTCTCTTTGTGTATCCATACCTTTTGTCATACGACTTTGCAGTACACTTCTCAGGAGAGTGAGCAGTATATATTTCCTGAACTTATTGATATTGTCTTTGGCCATATGATTTGCTTTGTTCAAAGGAATGCTAGCAGAAGTGATAAAGCAGAAGTTTTAAATGTGCTTAGGGATTTTTGGCTCCCCCTGGTATTCCTTCCTTAACCTTGAGAAGGTCATGCCCCAAAGAGGATGAGAGATGTGTGAAGTAGAACAAAACCTGATCAGATATGAGTCTGAAACCAAACCTAGCCAACCCACAGCCTGAAAGAGAGCCACTCAGTTTAGCCCAGCCTAGATCAGCTGAACAGAAATTGGCCTGCAACTCTGTGTAAGAGTAAGCTTGTTGTTATAAGCTACTGAGTTGAAAGGGGGTTGCGGGCTGTTATATATCATTACAGTAGTAACTAACTGATACAGATACACAGCAGTCTCTGCTTCAGTTACCTTCTGTGAGCAATTATAATCTTAAATGACCACACTAACCATAATTTTCAAGAGTATTTTGCTGGTATTTTAACACTAGACATTGCTCTACTTTGATAAATATTGAGAGAATTGTGAAATATAGTAAAATTTGGTACAATAAATGAGTTAAAACTAGGTTCGATAATCTGGATAAGATATTGTTGTTTCACCATATTTTTCAAGGACTCTCAAATAATTATTTACTGGGCTTTTTAAGCTTTATTGAGGTATTATTTACATATCCAAACTGGCCATATTAAAATATACAATTTGTTGAGTTTGGACATTTACATAAACCCTAGATGCCATAGAATGTTCATTTTAAATTTGAACATATTTATGAGCAGTTAATAATTCTCCCAAAGTCATCTGCAAAAGAGTGAGAAAGACAGTATCTATCTCAGCTACTACAATTGTAGTTGATCATCCAGAGACTGATTTTATTTTTTTGGTCTTAGAATTTTTTGTCTAGGTTTCTTCTTTTTGCACCTGCTTTAGAATATTTATTTCATAGCTGGTTAGAACTTTAAACAAAGGATGATCAGAAGCAGAGGAGATTGTTTTATACCAACCACGAACTAAATATTATATCAGGCATTTAAAATATATTGCCTTATTAAATCCTCAAAATATTCCTATGCATTATTTTTATTTTTCCCCATTTATAGATGAAGAATCTGAACATTTTAGCTTTTCCTAATTTTTTTAATGACATATGACATATGATTATATATCATATATATAATATGTGATACAGTTGGAGAGGTAGGCTTAAAACTAAGGGAGTCTTCCTCCAGAGTCCAGAATTCCTCCATTACACTGGGTTGTTTCCACAGTCAATGTAAATTTAGTAACTTTAGTAATAAAACAGAGGCTTAAATCAAGGTCTAAACTTAAGTTTAAGGATGATCAGGGAAAATGCATTACATACACATACAGATACAATAAGTCCCCTACATACGAACCTTCAAGTTGTGAACTTTCAAAGATGTGAATGTGAGTTCCATCAACATCAGACGTGAGTGAAATTGCAGCCTGTCCTCCGTCTCCTATTGCTGATGTTCCTTCAGCTCTACCATCTCCCACCTCCTTTCCCTCCTCCAGTCAGTAACTCTTCCTGCCTGTTCACTCAATGCCAGCCTCTGTATGCCAACTGTTGTACTGTACTACTGTACTTTTCAAGATACTGTACTGTAAGATTAAAAATGTTTTCTTTATTTTCTGTGGTTTTTTTAATGTATTATTTGTGTGAAAAGTATTATAAACCTATTACAGTATGGTACTATATAGCCAATTGTGTTAGTTGGGTACCTAGGCTAACTTTCTTGGACTTATGAACAAACTGGACTTACGAACGCGCTCTCAGAACAGAACTCGTTATATGTAGAGGACTTACTGTATTTGTGATTTCATTTTCTTTTCTTTTTAAAAAAAATTTTTATTTTATATTGGAGCATAGTTGATTAACAATGTTGTGTTAGTTTCAGGTGTACAGCAAAGTGATTCAGTTATACGTATACATGTATCTATTATTTTGCAAATTCTTTTCCCATTTAGGTTATTACTGAATATTGAGCAGTGTTCCCTGTGCTATACAGTATGTCTTTGTTGATTATCTGTTTTAAATATAGCTGTGTGTACATGTCAATCGCAAACTCCCAATCTATCCCTCCCCCCTAGTTTTATTTTCATAATTACACGATAAAGTTTCATAATAATGCTTAACTCACATAAGAGAAAATAATTCATTAGCATTAGTTAGTTAGGAGACTAACTGAAGAAAGAGGATATTCATTTGTAGAATAAGAACCAATGGTTTTCAAACTCTGATTTCACCACAACTTGTTATAACCAAATATAAGTAAATATCCAAAGACTTTTCCCCAATCCTTCTCTAGAAATTTACATGGGAAAGACTAACTTCACATACGATATAATTATAAAGAAAATAGCTTCCAATTTCAGAATCTACTAAGCTTAATAAATGGAAAGTGTAGGTTTAGTCAATGTAACAAGAAAATAAATTGCAAGAGACTTTCTGTACCTGAACTTTGGTCAAAAAGTATCATCATTTCTCTTATTCTCTGAGTCATTTACCTTAACTATCAGAACAGGAAGAAATAAACAGACAGAAGATAAGTTTTGTTTAAATTCTTGTATAAGTCAACTAAATTTTAAGTCAACACAGAATGTTGAGTTTCCAAAGGGACTGAAGAACAAAAGCTCAGTAGTTACTTGCAATGGGAACAACATTCAAAATTTCATGGGCTCATTAGAATTCATGACACCTGCTCCACCTATTGAGTCAGCCTGTGGTGGGTGGGTATTGGAAAGAGAAAAGTGGGTGACAAATGCAATTTCCATGGACCAAAATAGGTTCTGGTACACTTAGCTCATATGATTTCTTCTATTTAGCTCTTCTGAGGAAAATTTGGAATAAAAAATATTTACCACACAAAGTTTTTCTATTAAAAAGTACTTTTATAAAGATTGGGATGTAATCCTAGTTTCTATTGCAGTATAACTTCTAAATACAAAGGTATTCTGATTTCTCAACCCAATTTCAATTACAGACAATACATAAGATTAGCTTTTCTCCTAAGATAAACTCCTACTATTTAGTAAAAAACCATCAACCAGGTGACAAATCGGCTTTCAATAGGCCTTAAATCAGCCCATAATTGGAAGTAAGCTCTCTCTTGTCAAAAGTTCAAAGACATCTGTTATCTCTTCCCTAATTTTTCATGTTGAAATTTTAATAGCAGAGCAAATTCTATGCATCACCTCTCATTCAATTATTAATCTGTGAATAAAATTATGAAATTTAAATAATATCAGATATGCTCATTCCCAAAATGTTCATTACGGTACTTGTGTACTTTCCCAAGGGAAGACTTAAAACCAAATGAAATCTAATTTTGGCCTTGCTTCGAACATTTTCTTGAATATGACCTCTTTGAGATTTTAAGGTCTTTGCCTCTTTAAGATAATGCTGAGTGCATGCATTTACATTATAGTACTATTTTAAGACTTACCTTGGCTATCTCCATGATGCATTAACTACTCTCAATTCCCATTCTGAATTAACTTGGATGTATGATAAATACACAGGTAAATCCTTCTTCAATAAATGTCATTTTCATTATATATTTTTAAAGTAACTGAGTTTAAGTAATTAAAAATAATCAGGTTTAGTCCTCAATGGTGAAAAACTGAAACCATTTCCACTAAGATCAGGAACAAGATAAGGTTTCCCACTCTCACCACTATTATTCAACATAGTTTTGGAAGTTTTAGCCACAGCAATCAGAGAAGAAAAAGAAATAAAAGGAATCCAAATCGGAAAAGCAGAAGTAAAGCTGTCACTGTTCGCAGATGACATGATACTACATAGAAAGAATCCTGAATATTCTACCATAAAACTACTAGAGCTAATCAATGAATTTGGTAAAGTAGCAGGATACAAAATTAATGCACAGAAATCTCCTGCATTCCTATACACGAATGATGAAAGATCGGAAAGTGAAATTAAGAAAACACTCCCATTTACCATTGCAACAAAAAGAATAAAATATCTAGGAATAAACCTACCTAAGGAGACAAAAGACCTATATGCAGAAAATTATAAGACACTGATGAAAGAAATTAAAGATGAAACAAATAGATGGAGAGATATACCATGTTCTTGGATTGGAAGAATCAACATTGTGAAAATGACTCCACTACCCAAGGCAATCTACAGATTCAATGCAATCCCTATCAAACAACCACTGGCATTTTTCACAGAACTAGAACAAAAAGTTTCACAATTCGTAATGGAAACACAGAAGACCCCGAATAGCCAAAGCACCCTTGACAAAGAAAAATGGAGCTGGAGGAATCAGGCTCCCGGACTTCAGACTATACTACAAAGCTACAGTAATCAAGACAGTATGGTACTGACACAAAAACAGAAATATAGATCAATGGAACAGGATAGACAGCCCAGAGATAAACCCACGCACATATTGTCACCTTATCTTTCATAAAGGAGGCAAGAATATACAGTGCAGAAAAGACAGCCTCTTCAATAAGTGGCACTGGGAAAACTGGACAGCAACATGTAAAAGAATGAAATTAGAACACTCCCTAACACCATACACAAAAATAAACTCAAAATTGATTAAAGACCTAA
>NC_041224.1:110376819-110396727 GCF_002837175.3 Physeter macrocephalus | reverse complement strand
TGTCCATCAACAGATGAATGGATAAAGAAGATGTGGTACATATATACAATGGAATATTACTCAGCCATAAAAAGAAATGAAACTGAGTTATTTGTAGTGAGGTGGATGGACCTAGAGACTGTCATACAGAGTGGAGTAAGTCAGAAACAAATACTGTATGCTAACACATATATATATAGATTCTTAAAAAAAAAGAAAAAAAGAAAGAAAATGGTCAGAAGAACCTAGGGGAAAGACGGGAATAAAGATGCAGACCCACTAGAGAATGGACTTGAGGATACGGGGAGGGGGAATGGTAAGCTGGGACAAAGTGAGAGAGTGGCACAGACATATATTGTAAAGCAATCATACTCTAATAAAGATGTTAAAAAATTTAAAAAAAAATTTTTTTAAATCAGGTTTAATTTCTTTCTTCAAGTTTGTCACTGAAAATACTCTATTAGTTGAAATTCTCTAGAAGTACTGACTAATGTCATTGTATGTATATAAAATTAGTTTAAATTTTATGATATTAGTAAAAACAAATCACTGTTTTGTATCATTATGTAATTGATAGTCATTGTTGAAAATATGTAAAATATAAAAGAAAAATCTATAATAATCTACCATCCAACACCTAAAGATAATTATCTTTCAGTGGAATAAGTTAATAAATGTTTATGTTTAATTTATATTTACATATGTATGAAATATTTCTGTAAATGTGGGATTATTCATTTTATTCTGTTTTATAACCTTTTCAATGTGTATTCTCTTTGCTTTGTTTCCTAATTATTTGAAAGACATTTTTATATTAATGTAATCATGCTTATATTTAGTTTACATTATTTTGTCTAGTTATCGGTGATTATAAAAAAAAATACTCTTAACTTCCTAGCATAGAGCCCAATATTTAGTATGTCAAACCTCATAGACCTCTCCCATTGACCCACTATCCCTTTCCCATGTTTTAAAATTTGCAATGTTGATGTCTTATAATTACTGTTATGGAATCATCTGTTTCTACCTCAGAATTTCTTTTGAAAATTGCATTAATTTATAAGACAGATCTTTATTTAATTGGCTTCAATAACCTCTGCAAGAGCAACTTATTTCTTCATCAAGTCATGATTTTTATGCCTTTATTTGAATGCATTCTTTAGGAAGTTGATGTGAGAAATCTTATGATACTCTTTTGTTGTCCTCACACACAGATATAGAGTTATTAGACCTGAGAAGACTCTCTGAATGTTAATCCAATATCTGTTATATGAAAAATATGAAATCAGTGTGATTCTTTTTCCTTTTGTCTGAACCTATTTTGTATCCTAATTGGATCCTTATAGAATCTTTTAAATTTACTTTTAAGTGTAAAACAAAAATTCAGCACATGTGTAAATATAAATTTCTTAAGTGAATATTGACTTACGTTCAGTAAACCTGTTCAATCTAAATATTCAAGTCTTTCTAAGTTTAGGATAGTGTGCTATAATTATTTATTAATTATGACCTCTCCTTCATCAATCATGTTTTTTCAATCTGTTAGGTCTGTCCTCCACATCACATCTTTTCTCTTTTGAGTTAGGAGTCTCCTTCTGTAGCTTTTCATCTTCTTAACTGGTTTATTTGTTCAGCATTATCATGACTATTACTCATTGCTCACATTGTTTTAATTTAATAATTTTGATTCAGTTTCATGCAGTGTGTACTTCATCTTATACTGTTATCTAAGTTTTTAACTTTTAAGGAACAAATTTTTTTAATTTTCTAAATGTTTATTCTGCTTTTTGAGTAAGTCTGTTCCATAGGAAATAAAACTGCTATGATTTTTCAGAGCTGTTTCCATTCCATTGGCAAACTGGGAGTGCAGAAAGTTAAAAATTTATGTTCATGTGCCCACAGACCTCAGAGGGAGTTGTATTATTAAAGCTGACCACAGTCCTGATCAATGTACTATTACCCATCTTTCCTTGGGATGATATCTTTAATCACTTGTCTATCTTATTACATACTCTGGTTTCAGAGAGCACAGACATAGCGATAGACAGGTACATTATAGATAGATAGATAGATGATAGATAGATAGAAAAATAGATTGATAAATAGCCTATAAATAAAAATGATTATGATGATGATGTGCACTTAATAAATATGAACGATTATGATGATGATGTGCGGCAGAAATCATGATTTCAGAACACTATTAAACTATACTCAGTGCAGAGTAGAAACCTATAAATACTAAGTGATACTGACATTGCTACTGTTGCATATGTTTACTTTACTTGAAGAGACAACCAGCAACTTTCTTTTCAAACATGCACTAAAAGGAAATAATTGAGTTCATTTAATAGCTGCTTTAAAACACAATATAATGAAAAAATGTAATCTAAAACAGTGAATCCGAACTTTCAGGAGATAAGAATTATTTGATCCCTTGACAGAACAGAACATGTAGTCAATGTACATTTATAAAGTTAATGTATAAAAGTGATTTCAAAATGTGTTCCTAGATCTTAAGCCCTCCTTCATGTAATTGGAATACTCATAATAAAAAATCCTTGGCAGAAAAACTTGTAACAATTCTTTCTGGATGGAGATTTAATAATTTGTAAAAGCAATCGTTCGATAACCATTGCCTAAGTAAATAAATGCTACCACGGACAGAGGCCCTCCATATAATTTTCACTGCATTAACAGTTCCATTTTTTTAATCATTAACTCTTCACTAAGAACTCATTGTGAATATAGCAATTAGCATTACTCTGGTTTTTACAGATGTTATAAACCGTGTTTTCTCAGGAGTAGGTGGGAGTTGGCAAGTTGACCAAGGGCAAAAGCCAGCAAGTGGTGTGTCTCTGACCTCTCTTCCAGTTTCATTTAGAGCAGCTGAGAATATTGCGATTCCATCTACAGTTATTTGAAACTGCTGATTTGTCCAACCTTCCTTCCACTTAGAGAAAATCACACAAAATTTTTCCAGAATTATTAGTATCTATGAAAGTTCTAGTATAGAAATAGACATTTCTCTGTCAAGATATGTATACTATGGGTCTCTCATTATTGCCTAAATATTAGGAAACAAAAGTCTAAATTTAGAAATCCTAAATCTATTTATGTATTTATTTTATTCATAGTGTTATTTTCTAAACCAATGATCATAATGGCTTATGTTTCTTGCTTTACAAGTGTTCAATGTCACTTCATTTGTGAAACTTAGCATTGAGTTTAAAACATAGAAGTCCTGTGAAATTCAAACACATGCTTCTCTAATGGGACTACAACCAAACTCTGGTCTGTTTCCACTGTATATTTTTTGATGTCTCACTGCAATGCTTAAGTTATTTTTTTAATGCCATTGCTACATTATACAGTTAATGTTAACCCCCCTTAATTTGCTTTTGGCCATCAAATAGCACATAGGTAAACAGTTAATAAATATTTTTGAAATTAAGCTTGAATAAGATAGTTCAATGTAAAAGCTGAAAAAGAGACCACTATGCTTGTAATGAAAAAGTTTTTAACCCTGGCCCCAGTTGCTTGAGTGATAGCTTAAACTGAGAGACAAGAAATAACCACAGCACAATGTATATGTGAATAAATAGGAGAGTTTTAGAGCTACACAATCTAGAAGGTCTTTTCTGTCATTAAAAGTCAAGAAAGTCTCTTAAAACTTTCCAGCTTCAGAAAACAGCCACAAGGATTGAATTCTTTTAGAAGGTCTGATTACAGTAAGCATTAGTCTGTTTCAGATAAGGAGAGATGATCCTCCAGACTTCTAAAATTTCTTGCATTGTGTTCATTTATGAAACAGTAAATAGAATTAGATAAACTAGAACTATTCAGTAGTATTGATGAAATCTGTGTTGGTGAGGCAAAAAGCCCATAATGGCTAAACTTAAAGGTATAACGCTCTCTCCATGGCACAATTTAGCATTTATATTGAAGAATAACAATGCATATCAGAGGCTAACAAAAGAAGAAACCAGATCCAAAAAGATTACTGTCCCAGCTACACTTGGTCAGGGATGCCAGCAATATCCCAGTAACGAGAGCTTAGTGGTTAAGACTAGAATCACCAATACAGACTATTTCATATAAGGTGCTCAGCTATTTCCACCCCATTCTTTGTTTTATTTATAAATCTCATGCTTAACAGAACCTTTTCAAGTACTCTTAGTTTAAACGGGATTTGGTTACCTAGATGCTGAGACTGAGCTTTTGGGGAGAATTCTTATTCTAAACGAAATTAGTGATGACTAGAGAGGTCCTGTCTCACCAATCCAACACAGATTTTTGGTATATACCTTTGTGATTCTGTCTGGGGGCTTAGCTTCACAAAGACTTGCTGAATGATGAAAAGTTTAAGGGTGTACGTAGACTATCCATTGAGAATTGCTCCAAGACCTAGATCTAGAACACTATATACCAAAATAAATTGAGTATTATTAGATTACTAAATGACCTAATTTTTTCCTATCTTCATTTCTCAATGGAATTTAATAAAATCATTGTCAGCAACCATAACAAAGTAAAGGCCAGGAAACCACACATATCTGTCCATTTCTCTCTGTTATTTCCCTTTATTATTTGTGATCCCCTTTGCTTCATTAAAGTTCTATGATTCATCATTCCCAAATATCTGTCAATATTGAATACAAAATTTGCCTTCATTTGCATCCATTGACAATCTGACGGTAAAATGGCCCCCTTTTTGTCCCTTCTCCCACAAGAAAACGATTCACAAATCATCACCTTGACCCTTTGTGCCCCCATTCCTAAGTATACCACTCTTACACAGCTGAAAGCTATAGAGACATTGACGACACAGAGATATAGTTTTACAAAAACTGTTTACAATGGTCCATGATCTTCATTTCATTCAATAGGTAAAAAGTATAAATAATCTGAAAAGCAAGATGTAGAATGAATTAACGCTCTCCCATAAAAGATATGCTTGCGTATTCTAGTATGTGTCTTTCACAAATTTACTGTGCAACAGTTAGCTAACCTAAAAGCCTCAGTATATATTTAATGCACCTTTAACAAAATGGGATCAGCAATGGTAACGATAGTTTCTGCAGAGCAACTAATGTCTCCAAAGGAATACTTGTACTTCGTAAACATAAAACGATCAATCTAAAAAATAGATTGGTGGGAATTCCCTGGCAGTCCAGTGGTTAGGACTCCACCCTTCCATTGCAGGGGGCACAGGTTCGATCCCTGATCAGGGAACTAAGATCCCACAATCCTTGAGCCCAAAAAATAGAATAGAATAGAATAGAATAGAATAGAATAGAATAGAATAAAATAGAATAAAATAAAGTAAAATAAAAATAGTCTATTTAGATAATAGCACAATTGTTTGAACTATCTTTTGGCCAGAATACAACTCTTTTAAAGTAAAAAGGATTTTGCTTGAAAATATACACATGCTTTTACATACGAATTTTATTTCTATGCCATAATTTTAGTTAATCATGTTTGTTAAATAATTTCATTCAATGAAAATGGATGTCCTCAATTCATTTGTGAAAAATATAAGAGACACGGTCTCATATCAATAGCAATAATGGAATCTACATTATAGAATCTTTTAAAAATTGGCCATCAAATTAGTAGGAATATCCTGGTTATCATACTCCTAGAGTTATACAATTGCTATATTTTCTAGGGGAAGTCTGGGTAGAAAACACTAATTCTATACCAAAGTTCATTTAACAAGAAAACTTTTAACAAGAATCTAACATTATCAGAAAAAAATAAATCAAAGAAAATAAAACTAAAACACCTGAAACTACACAGAAGCCCTTCACTGCATTACCGTGACACCAATTACAGAGATCTAAGAGAGTTTAAATCCCACCTCTGTAAATGTTATATATAACGTGTGTAAAATGTATACTCAAGCCTTGAATTGAAAATATACTTCTCTTCAGCTCTTCTCATGGGCTGAGAATACAAAAGCCTACAGAAAAAAATATGATCTGGACAATAAATGTTCTAGATTCACTGCTATTTCAATCCCTACATTTTTCATTCCTAGGCTCCTTTGTAACCTTGTGTTTCCAAAGAGAATAGAATTTTCCCAAAGTAATACTGGTAGTTGAAGGCAATCAAATAAAGAAGTTCATTTGAATTAGGAAGGAGCTATTTCCAGTTGGCAGTTTACTAAGCTCTATAGTTGTATTTGTACCCAGTTCAGCCATCAACTATCACACTTCTGTTCCCTAGAGATACAACACAGAGAACTCTCTGTTTCTGAGCAGAGACTTTCCAGAAAGCTGACAGAGGTCTTTCAGAGCTTTTTCAATAGGGTTTGAGTCAGGAAGTATAGACCAGGGTAAGGAACAGCAAGAGAGACTATGTGCTCCTAGCATAGTGCTGGGCTCTTAGTAAATATTCCCCAAAAATGCTAAATTAATTTTTAAAAACCATTCCCACATCTCATACATCCTACAATAAGAGGCACTGTTTTAGAAGCTTTTCATTTTTTTTTTTGTCCTTAACAATCCTCAAGAAGACTTTTAAAATGAATAACATGGAAAACTATATAAATACAAATCTTCACTTGAGTTCATTAACATTTGGGGAATGTTAATAATATTATTTATAACTACCAGATTCAATTTATAGGATAACTTACTTATTATATTTCAAAGAGCTTTCATATAGGTGGTATGCACAATCACAAGAACTCTTTTTGAATATTGATCTTGTGTTTTTAAAGTCATGTTGGCATTTCTTTTCCTTCACACTCTACAACCTACTCCAAAATTTTCAGGGAAGCCCCTGGAAGACAACAAAGCCACAAAACATAACCATCTTAGAACATCCTAGTCCTACTACTAGGAGAATGATCCTTTTAGTGGAAGGAGTGTAAAAGATGAAACTTGCAATTTCCCCTTTAATTACCCCCATAGTTAATTATGGGGGTAATTAAAGGGGAAAAAGAAGGAGAAAACGTTTACAACTGCATAATCCTCCACTTGAAATTTGTCTTGGGTTTGAAGAACCTAGAGAGGTAAAAATAAGGTAACATTTACTGAGTATATACTATGAACAGAGAACAACATTCCATGGTTCATGTATTACAAATTTGATCATTACATCAGTCCTGTGAGGTAGGTGGTGTTTAACCCCATTTTACCAACGATGAAACTGATGCTCAAATAGGTTAGGCAACCTAGACACGATCACATCCTTAATAAAAAGGAGGGCTCTGTCTGACTCAGTGGCAGCTCTTTCCAAGGAAGAAGACTGGCTCAGAAGCAGGAAGCAGCTGCTTGAGCTTATTCCGGCTTCTAGGAGTTATGGGAAGAGAAGCCTAGGTTCCTCTTCAGAACTCTGTCCAAGTAAAAATTTGAAGAAGAATTTTTTCTTATGTATTGCAAGACTGTCAAGTAAGAAGAGAGAACAGAGTAAGGACTTTTCATGAAAAGGAGAAGCCAGAGAAAGAGAAAAGGAAAAACAGAGTCCCTAACCCTTAGGATGTCTGCTTTGGTAAATATAAAGAAAAGAGCATAGGGCTTCCCTGGTGGCGCAGTGGTTGAGAATCCGCCTGCCGATGCAGGGGACGAGGGTTCGTGCCCCGGTCTGGGAAGATCCCACATGCCGCGGAGCGGCTGGGCCCGTGAGCCATGGCCGCTGAGCCTGCGCGTCCGGAGCCTGTGCTCCGCAAAGGGAGAGGCCACAACAGTGAGAGGCCCGCGTACTGCAAAAAAAAAAAAAAAAAAAAAAAAAAAAGAGCATAAAGACTCCTTTCCTCTCTGAGGGACTCCATCAATCAAAGCAAAATTGTGGCCCGAAGTTCTAGGGCTTCAAAGGGGAACTCAGATGAGCCACTTTCCCCACTGTTCATATTCATGAACTGACTGATAAATTAGTGATTTAAATAGCTAGAACACTAAAATAGAAATATTTAAGTTGGTTTTAGAAATCAAAGCTATAGGTTGAACCATGTGAAAATGCCATTTTTGTAGATCAAAAATGGTAGAATGATAATAATTTCATATGATTAACTTAATATATTATTAAATTAACACCAATTCAAACATAGGAGGAGATCCAAACAATGAGTATTCAAACATACAAATAACCCTAAATCATTATAAGTTACAGGTTTGGACCCCCAAAATATTTCTAATAAGCCTATTTACAGGTGGATCACTTCCAAAGGACAGTCACCCAGAACTCTGAAAAATTATTCAGGAAACAGTCCTTTGCCATGACAGCAATTTGACATGCTGCAAAGCAAAACACATGTGAACAAAGTTCTGCTTCCCCCATGCCATGGGCAGTTTTTCAGGCTAAGCTAGCTAATTTGTGCTTAACTATTCTCACAGCTGTGGCAAAGCTTTAGTTAGTACCTCAGTATAATTTATATTCAGCCAATAATTGTGTGAAAGAACAGATTTAATTTTTAAAGGGAAGGCCTTCAAGGTTTTAGTATAACTAAGCCTGAATTAACATGTCTGCAATAAGGGCTGAAGCAAGCTGCTCACTGCACTGGCCAATTCCAGTGTACAAGCAACCCCCTTAGGTTTTCTACCACTTGCTTGATAGGCCTGTCCTCCATGGTAAGGCAGACAGAATATATCCTGTAGGTTCCCTGTGCAGCAGGAGGCTGAAACAGCATTTAAATCTGATCCTTGGAGCCAAGGAGGAAATACAAAGCTTCCAATTTCAGGAGAAGGGTTGGAGTGAAATTCAGCTGATATCACTGACATGCTTAGAAGAAGGAAGAGGCAGACAAGACCAAGAGGAGACAATCATAACAAACAAGAACTCTAGATCTCTAAAGTGGAAATCTACTGCCAAGTCCTCATCATCTAAAAGTGTTGGGCACACCTGGGAAAATCCACAGATGGGCACTTTTAGAATGTTTTCCCTTCAGAGTACAACACTGAAAATGGAGACTTTCTTTTCTGCTTTCCTTCTGTCTTTGAAATTTAAGGAGCACACAGTGTTCTAGACACTGTCCTGGACATTAGGTCCAGATACCAGATATTGGAGGACTGAGAAGAGAAGAAATCTAAGAAATATTTAAGAGCCACATCATATAGGAATGTAAGCAGGTGTTCGGTGGAAAACAAGCCTAATATGGAAAAATTTTAGGTAACCAACGTCAAGTATACAGAATCCAGACAATTAAGACACAATCCAAGTGAATTTAAGAGGGTTGCCTTTAAGGGTTTTGCTTTCTTCTTGAAGGGGTATGCCCCTAGTATTTTCCTACACCTTACTTTTTCTCCTCCTCCTCACTTAAACGTTCAAATTTTTTCCTTTCACCTTACTTAAAGACTGAACTCCTGAAAATACTTCCCTTAAGGAGTAGGAATTCACATATTACCTTAAATGCAACCTGCCATTTTTTCACAAGTAGTTTCTTTATAAAGGCCCTATGTTTTTTATGTATAGCATTAGGAATTAGGAAAGTAAAGCATAGTGGAGAATTAGTGAATAAACTTAGTGTGTGATGAGAATCCAAGATTGAACTACAAAGCTCTCCAAAGTACATAACATTTCTTTTCCCATTATGATTGAAATCAGGTACATTTCAATCTGGTTTATTCAGGGTAAATGTTTTCAAAGGAAGTTGGAAAACACATGGGTAAAAAACAGAGAAAGTATTCTTATGTCCTTTAAATTCAGCCCTATCTTTGAAAATTTTATTGTCAGATTTCCCCACACCAAGCGACTAAACTGGAACATGGTTAAGTTATAAAATTAAATTATGCATGACTTAAAAGAAATAAACTTTTCCTTTTCTGAAATATAGTTAATAAAAATTAGCTTTCCTAGTTTATTCCATATTGATTTCTTTATCTAGTGTGCTTTTAAAGTCATGTCTCAGACACTGTGTTGTACATGTTAAGTTTTTCCCAGTCAAGTGTCTTTCTGTCGATCTTTTGATAAAGCACTCAAATTACCCTTTCGGAAACGGTAGTAGATTGGATTTTTATTCTCAGTGTTCCCCCACTCTCTGCATTCTTATCCTTGGTGTTTCTTCCAGTAGTGGGCAGAGTATATTCCCCACCTCACTGACATGGGATAAGCTGTTATTTGCTTTGGGCAACAGAATGTTAGCAAACATGACACAGAGGCTTTGTATCAGTGCTCTCTGGTGCCCTTCAGCAAGAACCATGAGAAAAGATGTCCCCAGGTAGTGTGCACAGACTCCAAAAAAATGAGGGATACATGAAGCAGAGCTAAAACAACACCTGTTCTGGAGCCAAGCCCAGGTAAGCCCTGCCAAGAACAGCCAAACCCCAGCTGAAACGTGAATAAGAAATAATTGTTTATTGTTATTTAACAATGAGATTTTTATGGTTGTTTGTTATACAGTATGGTTGACACACCGTATCTAACTGATACAGAAACCAAGGCTTCTCCTTGTGAGAACTTGTTAGACTTTCCATAAAGATTCTTTGCTTCTACTAGATAAGAGGTGAGCACATGACCAAAGTGAGATCAATTTGATTTTCTCTCCAAAGAATTTCAATCAACCTGAGTGACAAAGATTGAAAAGAGTTGAAGCTGTTTCATCCTAGGAGTTCTGAAGGGACTGTACAATAATTCTTAAAACCAAAATGCCTAAAACTGCTATGGTTCTTGATTTTTCAAAGCCTGCTTCTTCAGATTTTTCCTTTATTCTAGTGAGTTACACCTATTCATTAAATTCATTCATTTATTCTTGTTAGAAATTAATTATTTGCATTTGATAACTCAAAAATTTTAACTCTTTCAAGGACTTTTTAATCTTTTAGTAAATTTGTTAATTAGTAACAAATCTAGCATTGTCTGTATTTTCCAGGACTGACAGAAATTCATGTTGAAGGAGTTGCCTACTACAATAAGAACTTCTCCAGAAGAGTTTAAAAAAAAAAGCCTCAACATCAGATAACTTACATATAGTCTCAATTTGATATAAGAGAATGGATAAGGTCTGACAATGACTCTTTTTGGCCTACCCAAGAAACATTTTATAGATGATATTCTCTTTATTTCATTACTGTAGCTATATGTTATGAAATCAAAGAATTCTGCTAAAATGGCAAGTAACATGCCAAATATGAGAAATTTATTTCAAAAAACTTACAAAATGCAAATATTTATTTTAAATGATGGAATGACTCCTGTTTCCAGCAATATGATAATCTAAGTAATCTGAAAATCCATCTGATCCCAAACAGCTAGAAATGTGTGATTAAATTTTAAACCGTACTTTTAACTGCAGAGCCAATACTTAAATTATAATTATGAGAAAACTTCAGGGACCAAAATTGGAAAGGGAACTAAAAGTAAAGAAGGAAATACACAAGCTGATAATCTGGCTGGGGTGGAGTGGGGGAGCCATTCATTTCTTTCCTTAACAAATGAAGGATCTTGGATTTTAATGCTCAAATGAGGATAATGCTCTGTGTCTGAGAGAGAAAAGAGATTATCACCAGTAGTCCCTCACAAAACTGAGAGCTCATCCTCAGTGAAACAGACGAGATACACACACACACACACACACACACACACACACACACACACACACGGGAAAAGAGAGATCACAAGTAAACTTATGTTTCCCCTTGGACTTAGGATGAAGAAAGAGCTTTATCTAAGAATTCAAAATTCTTAGACACCTGAGCCTAACATGGATTTAAAGTTCTAAATCTAATATAAAAGACAGCACAAGTCTGACTAACATACCTTTGTCATATGGTACAAGCCAACACAAACACCAACAAATAGATAATATTAACAACAAATAGCAAACAGAGCTACAATTATAGCAGAGATTAAAAATAGTAAGAGAAAACTAAGAACAAAATTAGCCAATGAATATGAACATTTAATAAGAAGAGTTACATTTCTAGAAGAATACGACTTGCAAACATAGCTAATTAAAACACTTATAACCATTAAGTTAATCAAATTGGTTTTATAACACTATTTCTTATTCTTGGTACTACTGACATTTTGGACCAAATTATTTGTTGTCAGAGGCTGCCCTGTACATTGTTGGATATTTAGCAGCATAGTTGGTCTCCATACACTAGATGCCTGTAGCACCCTTAGAGTTGTGACAATTGTGTCCAGACACTACCTTAATGTCCCCTTGGGGAAACAATGGCTCCCTGATTGAGAACCACTGGAACCACTAGTCTATACTAACTTACGCACACACACGCACACACACACACTCCCTCTCTCTCGTTACTGCATAAAACAGCTTTATATACAAGCTCTCTAAACCCACAAATTAACAATCTTTCCCTTAAAAAGTCTGTCCCTGAGACTCAAATAAGAGAGAATTCACTTTATGCAATTGGCATTAAATTATGTTATGTGAAAACCACATAAGGGAAGAATGAGAAAGAATATAGGTAGATATGATTTCTTAAGAAAGATGAAATAATTCAGATTAGAAAACTGATTTTTTCAATGTACAAAAGTATATTAAACTGAATTGAGAGCATCCTAGGAATTCAAGGATAGGCACATATAAACTACTACTGATATATAAAACAACATGGATGCACCTCATAGACATAATATTCAGCAAAAGAAGTCATAAACAAATAGATAAATATGGTATTTCTTTTATATAAATTTCAAAAACAGACTAAAATAGCATACAACGTTAGAAGAGAGATAGCAATGATCCTTGGTAGATGTGGGTAGTGGGTAGTGAAAGAAAAAGGGCATGAGGAGGGCTATGAGAACCCTGATAATGTTATGCTTTTTGATCAGGGGTTGATTACACGTTTGTTTTAACTTTGTATAAATTATTTGAGCTGTATGTCTATGATTAAGGTGCTTTTCTATACGTACCTTATAGTACAATAAAATTGTTTAAAACATTTAACCTACCCCCCTAATTTAAACAATTGGGAATAGATTGGAATTTTTCAATCTGATAAAAGGTACCTATAACTAGCCTACAAGTAACATCAAAATTAATCTGAAACACTTATAAGGTGAGCAAATTGATCAAGTGGAAATTTTGTGTGTGTGTGTGTGTGTGTGTGTGTGTAGTCATAGTCTTTTCCTTACCATGTGTTCTATTGTGTTGTTTACTTACCAATTCTACTGTCAATGAGTACTTAAGTAGTTTACAGGTTTATTATGATTATGAGTGATGATATGAACATTTCAGTGCATATTTTGGAGGAATTATATGTATGCATTTCTTTGGATATATACATAGGAGGAGTAGCTGAGCTATAATGTATGGACATATTGAACTTTAGTAGATATAGCCAGTTTTCTAAAGTGGTTATACTAATTTACATTTTCATAAACAGGGTATGATAGTTCCAGTTGCCCCACTTCTCCAATATTTGATAGTTTTTAATCCATTTTTTCCCATTGTAATGGATGGGCATTTTATCTTGCATTCCCTTGATAAATTTTTATTCTGAAGTTCTAAATATAATCTTCATGTGGACATCTTCTTTTATAAAACATCTCTTTAAGTCTTTCACCCATTTTTCGAGTTGTTTGTTTTTCTTACTGCAGTTGTGTTTTTTTGGGTTTTTTTGTTTTTTTTTGTTTTGCGGTACACGGGCCTCTCACTGTCGTGGCCTCTCCCATTGTGGAGCACAGGCGCCGGACACACAGGCTCAGCGGCCATGGCTCACGGGCCTAGCCGCTCCGCGGCACGTGGGATCTTCCCGGACCAGGGCACGAACCCGTCCCCTGCATCAGCAGGAGGACTCTCAACCACTGCGCCACCAGGGAAGCCCCTTACTGCAGTTTTTAATAAATGTATTTAATAAATATATTAATAGATTTGTCATGTATCTTATTGCTAATAATTTCATCCACTATGTAGGTTGGTTTGTAACTCTCCTAATGGTACGTTTAAATCAATGGAAGTTCTTAATTATAACATTTTACAATTTATCCATTTTTTATGGTTAATGCTTTTTATGTCTTGCTGAAGAAACCTTGGCTTACAGTAAAACCACAAAAGTGTTCTATGCTTTCCTCTAAAAGCTTTGTTTTACTGACTGCATTTATATCAGCAATCTATAGGGAATTAACTTTTGTGTCTGGTGTGAGATAGATAGAGATATATTGAGATGTATTATTTCCTAGATATGTACCAACTGACATGGCACCACTTATTTAAAAGACTATCATATCATCAATGAACCTGAAAGTTAATTTTGTCATAAATCAGGTCACTGTATATGTACAAGCCTGATTCTAGGCACTCTACTATTTCATCACACATTTTTCCTATCATTTTGCCCATAACATACTTTTTAAATGATTATAGATTTAAAATATGTCTTTGTATCTCATAGGGTAAGTCCTATTTTTTTTATTATTCTTTTTTCAAGTTTCTGATGGTTACTTTTTCAACTTCCAATTGTATTTAAATTTTAGAATCAGCTTGTCAATTTCACCAGAATAGGAATTGTGTTGGATCTGAAGGGATTTATGGTAGAATTAAAAATCATTACAAGTATGAGTCTTCCAATACATGAACATGGTCTATCCTTTATTTCCTTAGGTCTTAGTTTTTTCTCAATTAATGCTTCATAGTTTTCAATGTATAATTCTTGCATATTTTTGTTATATTCATTTTCAGGCATCTGATGTATTTATGTTATGGTAAATGCTACCATTTTGAATTTTTAGTTTCTATTTGTTGCTAGAATATAGAAATAAATTGAATATTTTTACATTAACTTGTATTGAGCAAACTTGGTAAATTCACTTATCATTTGTAATAGTTTGATTACAGAGTATTTAGGAATTTCTCTATACACATACAGTCATCTCATCTTCAAACAGGTCTGCATAACTAAGTATATGAGAGATGACCGCCCTAAAATTTTCATCTCACAATCTATTTGTCACACTTTTGAATCAAGTTATTATGGTCTGTCTTGTTCTAATCTCTTAGTTTGTGCAAAACGGATGCTATTTCTCTCCTTAAATAGATAAAAGAAAGCCAGTAAGTCCTGAAAATGTTGAAAGATTTTTTTTTTTTGGCCATGCCACACAACATGTGGGATCTTACTTCCCCGACCAGGGATCGAACCCACACTCCTTGCAGTGGAAGTGCAGAATCTTAACCACTGGACTGCCAGAGAAGTCCCGAAAGGTTTTTGTTGTTGTTGTTTTTGCGGTACGCGGGCCTCTCACTGCTGTGGCCTCTCCCGTTGCGGAGCACAGGCTCCAGATGCGCAGGCTCAGCGTCCATGGCTCACGGGCCCAGCCACTCCGCGGCATGTGGGATCTTCCCGGACCAGGGCACGAACCCGTGTTTCCTGCATCGGCAGGCGGACTCTCAACCACTGCGCCACCAGGGAAGCCCTGGAAAGGTTTTTTTTAATAACAGATACAATTCTATCATAGATATCAGACTATACAGATGTTTTTATTTCTTCTTCTAGAATTTTAATAAGTAATTGTCAAATTTATTAGTGTACAGTTATTCATAATATTCTTTTATTGTCATTGATGTCAGTAAGATTTGGGGTTATGTCCTCTTTAATTCTTGATATTGGTAATTTATGTTTTTACTCTTTTTCTAAGTCTTGTTAGATCAATTTTATTAATTTTTTCAAAGACCTAACTTTTGTATATGTTGATATTCTGTATTATACATTTGTTTTTTTCTTTATGCTTTTGTAATTATTGGAAAATATTTATAACTTTAAAAAGAGATACAAAATAAATGAGAATATGAATGAAAAGAAATTATAATGTTATATTAGGCATTGCCCCACTGGTTCAGTTTTCTCAAGGCACAACAGGGAAAAACTAGTCCATCCAAATCAACTGCAAAATAAACTCTTCAAATGAAGTATACTACCTAGAAGTACTGCTGATCTCTTGGCAATAAGTAAATAATATATATTTAGTATCTGCTTTATGCAAAGTCTAGTACTAAAGGAAATGAGGAAATACCTATTAATAGGGTGTACATTGAAAAGATGCAGAAGTTTCCTTTGAGAATTCAAAGAAAAAACAGATTACTTCTGATGGGGGAAGACTTGATGGAAGAAGTACTATTTTGGTATTTGAACCAGATCTTTTCAGATGAGTAGAATTTAAGTAACCTGGTGGTGAAAGCAGTGTTGGGGGTGGGGAATGACGGTGCATAACACCAGCACTTACAAGTCTTTCTCCCAATTCTCCAACAACTCAGAAGAAAAGCTCAACTTCAGAGAAGAAAGAATTCCATATCACAGAAAAGTTAAAGTTTTTATAGTTAACTTAAACAACTTTTATTCATCTCATTATATATTATTTTATAATATAATTATAAAATATACAATTTTCTATCTTTAAAATCTTGGTTAAGATATACAAAAAAATCTATTAAATGCTTCCCAGAAATTATCAATAATCCTATTATCTTGGCACTTAAGAATTCTAGTCAAGTTGCTTACCACCACAAGAACTCACACGCCACTCCTACTGATATCGGTCAAAAGCATATGCTCCTACATGAATGAGAGCAAATTCGTGTCAAGAAAGATGCTCCAATTGAAGTACTATTGGGCCTTCCTGTGTACTGTAAAAGCTATATGCAATTTATCACATTGAAGGTGTAGCATCTGAGTCGTTCAAGGAAGACACATGATAAAGATGAACAAAAACAAATTCAACAAAATTTAAAGACAACGATTGTGTGTGACTCAGAGCTGTCTACCCTTTGGGACAAACGTTATATTTGTAAAAGGACGGAACTGCCAGTGCATAGAGTTGTGAGCATTTAGGTTAGTACTACCTAAATTCTTCACTTCATTATTTTAAAAAATAATAGTAGGCTTCAATTTACCCCAAACAAGTACCTGGATTACAGATTGACACTAACTTTGAAGCAATGCTAACCTCCAGACATTTTGTCCATGCAGAATGATGTCTGAACATCTAGTTCTAGGTAGAATGCAGTTAAAGATCATAAACTTTGCAAGCAAGACTATCTGTAAGAGGACCTTGGTGTATAGCAATTAAGAATCACATGGTACTTTGTTTGAAATGGATGGAGAAATTCAAATATGGAGTTATAAATGAAAACTGGAAATGAAAGTGGTATCTGCACATTAATCAAATGCCTACATTTATTCAGACTTGATAAAAGGAAATATTGATCACAGTATTTTCAAAAATATCTTTTGAAAGTGAGGACTGATACATAATAACATGTGCATATATATATACATGCAATAGAAACAAATTTGATGGTCAGTTCCACACTAACAGAGTGCTAATAAAGAAATCCTTAACTCTCAGATAATTCAATTTCATTAATATACTATCGAGTCTGGATGTGCTTTTTGCAGTCGATACACATTTTAATGATCTTTTAGCTATCATATGCCATGAACCCAAACACATCAAGCGATCATGTCATTCTCCTACCAAAAAGCCTTCAATAATTCCATGTCAACTTTCTACTAAATAAATTTCGAAGTCTGTAGCACATCATTCAAGGTTCCTAATGGTCTAGCCTAAACTAACTTTTAAATATGATCTCTCATTGTCCTTTGGATGTTCTTTTGGCTACAGCAGTCAAATAAACTACTCAAATCGAAAAGGTCCCCAAATCTCCTATAGACTCCTAATGCTTGCCAATGTATTCCCTGCACTTAAAATGCCGTTTCTTCTCATCACCACCTAGACTTAGGCCTTTCAGCTGTCTTTCAAGTCTTCCATTCCAAACTATTGCACACACTCTGCCAAATCAGACTGATAATACTGTTTGACCATGCCACTCTCTTATTCAAAAATCTGAAAATAGCCATCTCAAACTTAAACACCATCTTTTTTTTTAGATTGCACATATAGGTGAGATCATATACCATTTACCTTTCACTGTTTATAACAGGTCTAATGATATCTAGTTCATATATCCTTTCTGTTCTGTGATTAGATTTGTTTTTCTACCTCAGAAATTACATGATCCAACTACAGTACTAGAACAATGATATTTAGTTTAGATTTATTAAATAAATTCATTTTAAATAAAGCTCTATGGAAGTGAAGTTGTAGCTCTTTATCAGCTGTGCCTTGAATTAAATTTAAGTATGATTCTACTGTTCTCTTTTGTTAGAAAAATCCCTGGAAAGCAGGAAGTTTTGTCTATATCAGTGTTCTCCCCAGGTATTTAATATAGTAAAACACTTATTGAAGACTTATTTTGAAATGAATTTTAAAAATAAAGATTTAAACAAAAAGAGTATAAGAAGTCAATATGAGATTTAATGATCTGAGCTAATGCTAAGAAACAAAAAAGGATAGATGTTATACAGAAAAAAATTACTATTTCTTACAGATATAATTCCCAGTAAGTTTCTATTTAATAGCTCATTAAAGTATGAGTTTATGTTGTAATTTACTAGCTTTTCTATTGGATGCTCAGTGTCAAAAAAAATTCAACTCCATACATATTACAAAATACAGCATGAATTTCCTGAAATATTTTGGAAAATAATTTAGGTGTTTTTATGCTACAAAATATTGTAGTATAATATTCCTATGTAAGTTAGAAGGAAAAAGTTATGAAAAGCTAAGTTAATTAACACTACTTGCTTTATTGTAAGTGGAAAAATATCAATCTTCCCACCAAAGCTATCCCATGAACAACCACATCTTCAAATCTAGATTGTTGATATTAATAATGTCTATAGTTTCTTATTGTTTCAGTTATTATGGCTGTGCAACAAATTGCCCCAAAACTTTGTGGCATAACTGTATTATGCCCATGAATTCCATAAGTCAGTAAACCAAAGAGAGCACCACAAGGATGGCTTCTCTCTGCGCCTATATGTGGCTTCAGCTGGAAGCCTCAGGGCTGGGAGAGGAAATCACCTGAAGGTTCATGTATGCACGTGCTTCAAAGTTGATTCTGGCTGTGTGCTGAGACTTTAGCTAGTGCTATTGATCAGACATCTATAATGGTCTCTCCATGTGGTTGGGGCTTACTCAGAACATGGTGACTGAACTGAAAGGGTAAATGTCCTGAGAAACAGAGAAAGAGAGAGAGAACTAGGTAGAAGCCATACCATTTTTTTATGACCTAGCATTGGACATCACAAAGCATCCCTTCAGCCCCATACTATTCAATATTTACAGTGGCAGCCACCCATTTTCATGGAAGGAGAAATACATTCCAAATCTTGGCAGGGGCATGGCAAAATTATTATTTTTTATTTTTAACATCTTTATTGGAGTATAATTGCTTTACAATGGTGTGTTAGTTTCTTCTTTATAACAAAGGGGATCACCTATACATACACATATATCCCCGTATCTCCTCCCTCTTGGGTCTCCCTCCCACCCTCCCTATCCCACCCCTCTAAGTGGTCACTAAGCACCAAGCTGATCTCCCTGTGCTATGCGGCCGCTTCCCACTAGCTATTTTACATTTGGTAGTATATATATGTCAATGATACTCTCTCACTTCGTCCCAGCTTACCCTTCCCCCTCCCCATGTCCTCAAGTCCATTCTCTACATCTGCGTCTTTATTCCTGTCCTGCCCCTAGGTTCTTCAGACCCTTTTAATCTTTTTTTTAGATTCCATATATATGTGTTAGCATACGGTTTTAATTTTTCTCTTTCTGACTTATTTCACTCTGTATGACAGACTCTAGGTCCATCCACCTCACTACAAATAACTCCATTTCGTTTCTTTTTATGGCTGAGTAATATTCCATTGTATATATGCGCCACATCTTCTTTATCCATTCATCTGTTGATGGACACTTAGGTTGTTTCCATGTCCTGGCTATTGTAAATAGAGCTGCAGTGAACATTTTGGTACATGACTCTTTTTGAATTATGGTTTTCTCAGGGTATATGCCCTGTAGTGGGATTGATGGGTCACATTGCAGTTCTATTTTTCGTTTTTTAAGGAACCCCCATACTGTTCTCCATAGTGGCTGTATCAATTTACATTCCCATCA
>NC_041224.1:110356531-110376386 GCF_002837175.3 Physeter macrocephalus | reverse complement strand
CCTCCCTATCCCACCCCTCTAGGTGGTCACAAAGCACCAACCTGATCTCCCTGTGCTATGCGGCTGCTTTCCACTAGCTATCTATTTTATGTTTGGTAGTGTATATATGTCCATGCCACTCTCGCACTTTGTCCCAGCTTACCCTTCCCCCTCCCCGTATACTCAAGTCCATTCTCTAGTAGGTGTGCATCTTTATTCCCGTCTTGCCCCTAGGTTCTACTGACCAATTTTTTTTAAAGATTCCATATATATGTGTTAGCATACAGTATTTGTTTTTCTCTTTCTGACTTACTTCACTCTGTATGACAGTCTCTAGGTGCATCCACCTCACTACAAATAACTCAGTTTCATTCCTTTTTATGGCTGAGTAATATTCCATTGTATATATGTGCCACATCTTCTTTATCCATTCATCTGTTGATGGACACTTAGGTTGTTTCCATGTCCTGGCTATTGTAAATAGAGCTGCAGTGAACATTTTGGTACATGACTCTTTTTGAATTATGGTTTTCTCAGGGTATATGCCCTGTAGTGGGATTGATGGGTCACATTGCAGTTCTATTTTTCGTTTTTTAAGGAACCCCCATACTGTTCTCCATAGTGGCTGTATCAATTTACATTCCCATCAACAGTGCAAGAGAAGGTTCCCTTTTCTCCACACCCTCTCCAGCATTTATTGTTTGTAGATTTTTTGATGATGGCCATTCTGACTGGTGTGAGGTGATACCCCATCAAAATTCTGAAAGAGCCTAAAGGATCAGAAATACTGCTATGGCCATTTTTGAAAACACAATCTACTACAATGATCAACTGTCTTAAATCTGTAAAAAGTAATTAATGAATTCACTACCTACATTCCTTTTTATTGTATCTCTTGGCTACGGCCACATAACAAACAACACAAAAGTTCAGTTGCATTTATTATCATTCTCAGAGATTTCTGAATCAGCTACTTCAGGCTATGTGTCTGCAGAACATCTGGACTGACTCTTCAGGCCCAGAGGATATTTCCAGAGTACATTTTATTCACAGCAATGGCAATAGGGATGAACAGTGACACACAGCCTCTTAACACCTAAGGCTGGAACTGTACACTTTCATGACCACCACATTTCACTTAATAAAGCACCTGGCCAATCCCAACATGAGGTAGGGGAAATGCTCGGTCTCTATGGGGAGTAATTACAAAGTCACTTTATAAAAGTGACTCTGGATATGGGAAAAGAGTTTGGATACAGGAAGGGGTTAAATAATTGGAAGCAATAATGCAGTCGACATAGTTACTTCCAACAGAAACAATAGTATTAATGTCTGTACCGGTCAGAGAAGTAAAATTATATTATGGTAATTGTATCATGTATAGTTTTATTTTTAATGAAGAAGCAAAAGGATAGAAAATTGCTCTTATTTCTTACAATAGACTCTCTTCTGAAATTAAAAATGCTTCCACTTACTAGATGACAGAAAAGCAACATTTCTATCTACATTTATGATATCTTGGAAAATTGAAAGTTAATTTTAAACCAATTATTAATTTTCTAAATTCTTCCAAAAATCTAGAAATTAATTTGTAATACATCATTAATCAACAATATATTAGTAGAAGAACATGTGTTTTGTAATCTTTAATTGTAGAATATTAATTTTGCCTCTCAGAGAAAATCTTGGAGGATTTTGGGACTGTCTTATGTTTTTGGTTTACCTTGACTCTATTTTACTTCTCTGAAAAAGCACAACTATCTGAATTGTTCCTATTGAAATCGATAGGAAGTAATAAACCAAAATATTTAAATTTCATTTCATACATTGGGTAAATTTTAAAGGTCTCATCATGCACATGCACATCTGGCAGCATTGTTGCTACACACACTGTACCCTTTTTGTTCAAATTTGGTTTTGTTTAAGAAAAGGAAAAGAGATAAACCCCTTATACCTTTTTGCTCTGAATTGTCTAGCCTGAAAGTGTCTGTGAAGCTGCCAGAACCTTTGATTTGTTTTGTAATCTTTAAGCTCTTTAAAAGGACCTTGACATTCTGCCTACCTACTTCATTTCAGATACCTATTAAACATCAGACTTTAATGATTTTCTAACTATAACTGTAAAATTACTTTGCTCATCCTTCTGATGTCACAGCCTCTATCATACAATTCTTCCCTTTCCTTATTTGTTCTAGGGTGACATTGAGGACATAGACAACAAAATCCTTTTGTGTTTTCAATTCCCTGGGCACACAGTGCTCCTTCCAGCATCCTTATGCTCCCTCAAATTCACAAAACTGCCCCCTGACTGTAAGTCATCACCCAAAAAAAGTCATTTGGTGAGCTGATTCTCACTCTCACACACAGCACATACAAAGCACCTCATTATATCTTGGTATGGCCTAGTATACTGCAGAAATGTGATGGCCACTGAGGAGCCTCAGTACCTAGAAGTCCTTTCACTTGCATTCCTTTAAAGAAAATAATCTCTAGGATGAAAAACCCTTGTAGGCGTCTCAAATTGAACTCCTTCTCTCCCCCATTCTACCACTACTATAACCTACCTTGTCGGTTCCATCCTACTCTCATCCAATACTCCCTCCCTGAAATCTCTCTCATACAAATCTCTTATTCATTCATCGAACCTTTAAAAGAAACTCTCTGAATTTAGTAAGCTCTTTTCATATATTTCTCATCCTCTCTGGGAAAGGATTTTATTGATCCATGAATGTCATGACATTTCCAAGATGATGGCAGTTATAGAATTTTTAACATGGGCAAGATTTGGTTTAGGACAAGACAGATGACAAATGGGGAATTGGTGATGATATACATTATACACAACAGAACATTAGGGTATAAGAAAGTACATGTGTATATACCAGGAAGGTTCAGTAATATATCAACCCCTTAAAATAAAACTTAGTTAAAAATTAAGCAGTGAAAAAAAACAAGGGAATCCATTCTTAAGAGAAAAATAAAACAGCCATTAAAATTGCAAGTAAAGCTTTTGATTTGCACCAGGCATTTTATGCCATTGAGCAATAATTAAAGTGGAGTGTGTTTCTACACTGTATGTAATTAATTTGTAAATGGATAATTATTTCGTATTATACTATACAAGAGAGGTCCATTCCTTTTCCATATAGCCAAAAAAAAAAAAAAAAACAGGGAATTTGTAAGTAAGGCCAGTGGAATGGTATAGTAAATTAGGGGAGAGAGATATTCATTTGGGGGATTTTAGTGCCTAAGATAAGAGGAAAAGAGAGGAAAGAGGAGTGAGATGAGAAGTTGGAAGTTTACTCGAGATATTAGAAAGAGACTGAAGAACTGGGGACTGTAAAACCAGTAAAACATAAGAAGGAAAGCTTATTTTTTTAAAGAGTATTTTTTTTATTTTGATTTCCCTGGAAAAAATGGAAATAAAATTATTATTGACTGTAGTTAATTAAAGGTTTATTGACCTTAACTTTATAGTACTTGGATAAAGAGCTTATAAAATGTCTATCATCCATAGGCCTGAGGAGCAAAACCTCCTCTTCCTAGGATAATAACTCAGGTGTCTGCTGTTAACAAAGGTGACTACCAGATTTCCTTGCAATGCAGTTAATTAGGTCATTCTATATATTATCCGTCCTTCCCATGTCTATCAGTAAGGCATTCTCAAACAAGAGGGCAAGGTGGTAGCAATTTTCAGTGAATAAGCAGTCTTGGTAACCAAGTGAAAAAGAAAAAGCAAGGGGCTTCCCTGGTGGCGCAGTGGTTGCGAGTCCGCCTGCCGATGCAGGGGACACGGGTTCGTGCCCCGGTCCGGGAAGATCCCACATGCTGCGGAGCGGCTGGGCCCATGACCCATGGCCGCTGAGCCTGCGCGTCCGGAGCCTGTGCTCCGCAACGGGAGAGGCCACAACAGTGAGAGGTCCGCGTACCGCAAAAAAGCAAGGAGGAGAGAGCAAAAGGAAGGAATACCACTCTAATCAATTCTGCCCTGTAGCTGAGACTCCTACTGAAATAATATGAGAGTTAATCAGCACTTTCTAAATGGCACAATATAGAAAAAAAATCTTATCAAATTTTCATTGCAGTAGGGATATCAAAGCAATGTCTCAGTTACTGATTGGTTACAGAAAGTGAGTATGTTCCACATAATACATTCACCACGGTTATTTCAGGTATTGTTCTATTTTTAACTTTAAAATAAAACATATGCTATATGGTATCAGGGCCCAGGAATAAAATTTTAATTTATTGATAAAGATAAGTTTTGCAATCTGCTTAAACAGAAAAACACCCTTTTTAATATTTAGGCTTCTCAATTTTTTTTCCTGTTAGGCTAATAAACGGAACTTCCTCATGAAGTGACCAACAGATAGATTGGGAGAGAGAACACTCCTGAATTAGGTTTGGGGAGAAAGCTTCAAAATTTCATTCTAATAGTGGCTAGCTGAGAGAGAATTGTTAATGTGGTCTGACAAATATACACTGAGCATACGTTATGTTATATGCAATGCAGTAATGTTCTGTCAAATACAAAGATGACCAAATCTGGCTCCTAGACTTCAAGATGATAAATAATATAATAGGCTTTTGTCATATGACCTCACAAATTGCCCTGCCTTCTTTTCAGTAAGTTCTTATACTTAAAGAGCATATATCTGGCAAATGAATAAGAGATGGGAGCAGATATTTCCCACTGAATTTTACAAGTGTTATGAAAAAAAAAATTCCCTAATGATACATGTATATGTATAACTGAATCACTTTGCTATACACCTGAAACTATCATGACATTGTTAATCAACTACACTTCGATATAAAATAAAAAGTTAAAAATCCCCTAACGTAAGTATCAATGTATTAATATGAGCTTGAAAAAAGTCATATTGAAAAATCACAAGTGTATTATTTCTAGGGAATTAACACCTGCAAGAAGGATACTTATTGTCTACGCAGCAGCCCTTTAGTAAACTCTCCACATTTGAATTCTTAGAGTTATTAATCCAAATCTAGCTTTCTTGTCAATCCAAAAATGGAACATTTTGCCTGGGAAAAGATGGAGCCAACTTGCTAGGCCACATTTGTATCCATTAGAAAATGCCTTTTGCATTTGGTCAACTTAGTCAACTGGGAGCTCAGTACTCTCCCCTATGAAAAGTGCCAGAGCAAGACCAATTTCTCCAGGCCAGGGAAGGTAAAACTTCAGCTCTCACTAGCTAGAATGGAAAAGGAAGAAATGGTCAACTTAATAAGGCAAATCTAGCAATTTCTATAGCCAGATATCCATGATTTGAACTTCTATGTGTTTCAACATCCAAAAGATCCTCATCGCTCAGAATGCCTTTGTGTATGGTGGTGGGCGGGGGAGAAGGAACAGTTGTTTTCCAGCTGCATGGCTCACTTAAATATGGGCTGACCAGCCATCTATATAGAGCAGAATCATAGTTACATCCAAAACCCAAACTTTAATATTTCCAGTTTCACTGTGATCGAACAGAATCAGGGATGCAGCTTATTCTCCCCTAATTTGTCTCTATTTATAGCCTCACTCAGTGACAGGTCTGATGCACAGGAGTGGGCTCTTATTCAACACATCTGCTTCCCATGTGTTACTGAGTCACACATACTTTTTTCGTTACCAGAAGTAACAAATATTTATTTTCTCCATGACAGTCCCACAGAGTCCTTGCAACAGAGAGAAAAACAAGTAAGATTCCATTCAGCTTTGCTCATAAAAAGATCACTATTGGTGCATGTGATTCCACTGCTAAGAGACTGTGGAAACCTTGGAATGTGTCCAGAGTAGAGCAGTAAAAATGATTAGGGAAGAGGATCTATGAGAAAACTTTAAAAGAATTGATAGTGGCCTAGAAATAAAATTGTATGGAACTACAGATTAGATATTGCAGGTAAACAAATATATATATATATTTAAAAACTAGCCTACATGTGAGTTTTCTTTAAAGCAAATATTTGTAAACCTGATAGTCTTTAGGGAACAGCTGAAATCCCCTCTTAGATATAATATCCATGTTGATCATTAATTTTCATATGAGTCTGGGATGAAATCATGCGGTATTATCTAAATGTAATGGCATAAATTATATTGTTTCTCATGATAATGTTAGAGGGTAGAAGTACAAAACTAGGATTTTTCTATTCTTTCTTGTAATTTCATGTTAACAGTTCTTTAAATGGTGAGTTGCAACTTTGGACTTACACATAAAACCATGTCTAAAGACAAGTAGCAAAAATGAACAGACAGACCCATATCATTTCTCTAAATCAGGTTTCTAATTGAACTACACTTTAAACCATACCTTTAGTCTTCCCCAAGAGTATTATAAATGAATGTTATACTCATTTGATTGACTGATCTTTGCTTCACACCCTTCATAAAGAAGCCCGAAATACCTACTGGAAAACACAGCAAACTTGCTGAGTTTTAGTAGTTATCAACTTTACATCGTCAATAATTTATTGTTGGTGAGTTATAATTAGATTTACTTATTAACTATAAAAGCTCCAGAAAGAAAATTTCACAAATCATGCTGTTGCCATCTGATCGTGTCACTGCCTCTCTTAAAAAAGACAACACATCTAATCCGCCATCATTAAGGATCATCGCTTAGAAAGGAATTTCATAAACTAAGAAGACTGACTTCATACCACAACTGTGAATTTGCCTTTTCTTTAAACTAGCTTATTTGCTATCTTAATTGCATATGTGTAAAATCACAAACATTCACAGGATAGGCTCTACAAAGGCATATTTGCTAGTATAATGATCACTTTCCTTATATAATCTTGTAATGGGCTTAGCATGGTTACACATATTTAGGAAAAAAATCCTTCGATCAAGGTGGTCTAAATCAAAAACAATGTTAAGCTGATGCTTCATGACCTTGATTGCGTTTAGATCACCTACATTCCCCTTGCTTCAGAAGAACCTACATTATGCTAACGATTTTACTTCCCAAAATATCTAACCCTCTCACACCTAGTTAAGCTAGAGCTGTACCAAAAGCATAGATCACCCAAATGCTCAGGTACTTACAGGAAATGCATCCTTTCCAATAAGTTGTTTTGGCTTGCCACTGCAAGTATTCATGCATAAAACACAGAAATTAGTTCAAGAATTTCCATGAAAATAGACGCCTCAAAATATTTTTCATGACTTTAAAGTCATGTATTTTAAATAGTACAGCCAATATAATTAGGGAACATAAACTGCATTGAAATATATTTAAAACTTTAAAGAATTATTTTTCTAACTACGGTTTAACTAGTGCAATTTCTGTGTTATCTTTCAAAAATATTAAGTAAAATTTTGAAATTTCTTTCATTTTTATATGTATAAAACCCAACTTACTGCTTAAATGTAAAGTCTCTGTGGGATAGGAAATTCAATCTCAAAATCTAATCTGTTTTCTAGTCTTAAAAATCACCTGACAGCTCTCCAAATGCAAAGTACACATACATTTTGAAAGTTAACCTTCAGGGAATATAAATAGAACAGAGAGAAGCAACTTGCTGTCTCATTGTATGTGCAAATGGCATAAATTGATTCAAAATCTATTAAGATTAATCTTTCCAAACTAATACTCTGTGGTTCGAAGGCTACTGAGATAGGCTCCCTTCACACCTTGACTTGTTTTATCATAACTCAGAAGTGTCTTAAGGACTCACATATTATCTGATGTTTATCTAGGTTATGGGCCCAATCCATTCATAGGCAATCCAAGCTATTTCTTGTCAAACAGAAACTGATAAAACCTCAATAGCTTTCAAGAACCTTTTTTTTTTTCCAGTAATGGGAATATCCTAATGGCCAGGCAGTAGTAAATTTTTGAAAACTAGTAGTCTATTGTATTTTAAAATGCCTATTTTCAGAAACAGGCTTTTAAGCAAATGACTAAGTTCATGGTTCTATATCTTTGCAAGCTAGCTATTAAGAAAGAAACATTTAACACTAGGTAAAATAGAGTGTCTTTAAATATATGTTAATTCAAGAAAAATGAGGTGGACAGAAAAATAATTGTGGAATGAGTATGAAAAATAATAGCAGTATGGATAACCCAGGTCCCCAATTTTTTTTCTTGAGTAGAATTTTGGCAGAATTCCAAGATTATAATTTCAGCTTTCTATTTAATTTCATATTCATAAACAGATATAACAGATTGTCTTTTATTCTGAATGAAACATTCATATAATTATTTTTTGTCTCAAATGAGATAAGATTCTGATAATTTGTGATGATCTGAAAAAGCATATGAAAGGAAAACTTGACTCTAACTTTATCATTGTGATATCTAATTGAATTAATTTAAATTAATAATAAAACCCTTGGTAATCTATGCCTTCAAGGAGGCAGAGGAAGACATTTATTTGGAGGGCAATTATCACCAGCAGGTGGCTGTGATACTAATATCTCTTGAATGTCATAAGAACTTAGAAACAAACAAAAAACTACTATGTTCTCTCTTCCAGAGATTTTTTTGTTTGCATTCATTAAAGTAATCCAGCTCCCATAATGATTTCATTTTTATCCTTAAACATTATCCATTCTTTCTTCCAGGGAATGATGAATGTTGCTCAGAGATGAGTTCTTAAAACCTTGTGTTAAGATAGATAGAGGACAGTGGAGTATGACTAGCTGACCCAATGAGTAAGGACATTGTAGTCAGCCACAATGTGGACTGAAGGGATCAATTTCTCATCCTTGCAAAAAACATATTCCTGATGTTCACTGCAGGTACCAGAAGCAAACTTCAGGGAGAGTGTGACTTCAACTATCTTCTAAGGAATAATGAGGTTTTTGTTAGTAGTCATCTGAGATTGAAAAGTGGTATTCCTAGGAAAAACACCATCTGGTTAAAATAATGAAACAACTTTAGAAATAATGTCAAAGAAAATATTTTATTTGGCAATTGTAAGTATTCCAAAAATTATTTATGTCTAGATTACTAAGCAATAGCATATACATCTGGAATAAAAGTACTACACACTATTATGCTATATCCAGTCTACAGGTAATGTATTTTACATTACATGCCTTTCCAGCTAACCTTTTCCAATTTCTCTTATGTGGCATTCTTTTGAAATGTATCCAAAGATCAAAAATGAAATGTTTTCAAAAGAAAGACTTAATAACTAAAAGAGTAAACTCCAATAGCATGGGATCCACTTGAGTTCCTTTCCCATTAGTCAGGGTAAACTTACAAAAATGCGTAAGTAAATAAAACATTTAGCAAACATAGTAAAAATAATTGACCTTCTTACTTAGGAGTGTAAGAGTTTAGAAAAGGAAAAGGAGAGAAAGGAGAAGATGAAGAAGGATGAGGTTTTTAGAAGTACTTAGAGCTATTAAATTATATGCCAAACATCTACTCTATGAGAACAGTAAATCTCACAATATTTTTATTAATTCTATATCCAAATATCTGATCAAAGTTAAACCCTGAAGTGAGTAGATGAAACAAGGATATGAAAAGACAAGAAAAAATCCAAAGATGAGAAGCTTGATATAAATGTTAATGTAATTCATCTAAAAACTCACTCATGTTGAGATTCCAATTCAGTGAGAAACGTTCATTCTGTTTGGTTAAGAGTAGATTAGTCCATTCTAGTATCACACATAAGGAAATGAAGATTCGTCCAAGATCATAAGCTAATAAATGGCAGAATTGAGATTTTATCATATATTACTAGGATTAGAAATCATCTGTGCTCCGCTGGTGGAAATAAAGTCTCCTAAATATCTTGCAGTTTAGTATAAAAATTTTTAATCATTAAATGTTGATTGACAAAAATACCTATTTGTACTTCAAGGAAATTAAATGACTTATCCCATGATATTTCACCAGACCCCCTCCCTAACTCCTATAACCTAAGACTTCATTTTTTACTTTGCATCAGACAGTACTTTCAGGGAAGTTAAATGGAAAAAAAAAAAAAAAAAAAAAAGAACCTTTCATGGTCCTAAGCATGTAATATGCCCTCATGAAACTTGCCATTGATAACTACACTTCTCTCCACTTCCCCCAGTGCATTTCACCTGAAACCATATCTATAGATGCATTCACAGAGGGGACTCTAGTTTTAAAGCTAGAAAGATGCTTATCTGTTCCTTGGTAGCTTTATGATAATTTGGCCTGAAAAATGAATTTCCTTTTTTGTTAAGTTTCTACCATTCAAAAAAATAAAAACATATTTTATTATAATTGAGGAAACAGTGGTATGGGGAAAATATAGGAAAATATAATGTCATTCTGTATGTTTATTTGCTATATGTAGCAACCCAGTTCACTAGAGGAAAATGTAAACTCTTCAGAAAATGTATTGGGGAGTATTCAAGCTAATTTGGATTTTATATTAGATATCACAGATGTTAAGTGCATGCCCATCAGGTAATAATCTATTTAGGGCACAAACAACTTCAATCTGTTTTTTAAATATTTACATGTTTTATTTTATGCCTAAATACTGCCATTGAGCTAAAATAATTTATACAACTACAAACATTAAAATATTACCCGTGGATGTAATTCAAGCAGGTGTAAGTATCACCTGTCAGTTGGGTCTTATGAAAACAAATTATAATTAAAACAAACTTAGATTAATTCAATTTCTTTAAAATTCTTTGCAAATACAGTACAGCTATTTGAGAAATGGAAAGTAATTTGACTTCCATTACTCATAATTAGCATTTGTTAATAAGGCAAGAAGTTTTAAACAAGCTGTAGCATCTCTGCTTCCAAGAGTGGAAAAATTGGCTATTATCGAATTTTAAACACAATTGGTTAGCCTAAATGTCTTGACTAAAATGACCCAGAATTATGAAATTTTGAAAAGAATTTAGCCATCCTGGGTTGTAATCTTTCTGAAGAAAAACTTTCTTTGTGATCTCAAATATGCCACCCCAAAGGCTGTCAAAATCAATTAACTGATTTTATGAAAGTCTGAATTAATTTCATGATAGTTTGAATACCTTCTGTGTGTGTGTGTGTGTGTGTGTGTGTGTGTGTGTGTGTTTAAGAGTCAACCTACAGACAGGGAAAGTATAGTCTTTTCCTTCAGTTTTGCAGTTGCATAAGAAGGTCTTCTACACCTCTACAGAGTAACAAAACAGAAGTCATAGTATGCCTAACACCTGGTTAGAATTTAATTTCCACTTTACATTTATTTGAGGTAAAATAAACTTTACATAAACACACTGTGTGACTGCACTGAATTGTCACAGACATCCCTCATCTCCCCAACTGTTCCACGCACAGCATTCAGGAAACCCTGCTCACCATTTCTGTTACTCAGTCATGTCACTCTTCCTCTCTCTTGTTCAAAGGCTTTCGAAATCCCCTTCCTTAACAAAGATTCCCATGACTAAAACTACAAAAGAAAGAAAGCTAATCTCTCTGCCCCTAATTTTTTTCTCCCTGGCACATTTCTACCATACAGTAAACCACTCCTGGATTGGTGTTTGTGATAAATAATAATTGAATAAATAATAAATAATAAAATTAAAAATTAAAAATATATCATAAAATAAATAAATGCTTCATGAAAAGTATATGGTGACTTTTTAAGCTTTATATAACTGTGTTCTTTTGTATGTTATCCATGAAGGTTCTCTTCATTTGAGATACCTTGAAATCAGGGACTTTATCATTTTGAAATAATTTTGTGGATCCATAGAAGATGTTCATGTGACATAATAAACAGCATGATATAGAACTTTATCTAAATCTGTTCAGCACTGTATCCAAAATTTGTAGAGACACAGAGCTAAATTCCATGTGCCAATGAATCTACTTGATTTAAACAGACAGCAGATATTTCACTGGCCTAAAATAAGTGGCTGCTCCATACTGTTATTAATAGTTTCAAAAAAGCTACAAAAATATACCTATAAAGGTCTATGTCAGCAAATTATAAAATCTAGGGTTTGAAAAGGAAGTCAAATATATTGATTCTCACATTGACCAGAAAATAAAATGTAGGTCGCTTTATTTTAAGTGAGAGTACAAAAAAAATTTTAAACGAGAGAATTTTAAGCCTTCCTGGTGGCATTCCACAATACCCTTTGCGTTTCAAGTAAAGGATGGAATTAATTGCCCCATGACAATTATTTACAAGGTATATTTCATCAAATATCTTCCTAGACGTTAAAGCTTATTATTGTCCCCAAACACCACGACATTGAAAGATCTACTTGTTTATTTGCTATACACAGGCCATGAAGTCAGTATGTATTTTGGGAGGCACATCCAAAACTAACAATCTACTAACAAATCACGAACTAAACGCTGGTAATTTTCAAGCCTTAACTAATTTAAGCTTCAAAGTAACTAAAGCCAGTAACTGGAATCGACCGTTAATTATCTCTATTTTACAAACTAGAAAATGGGTTCAGAGAAGATAAGTAATTTGCCTAAAATTCCATTTCATGAGAATAACAGGGCTGGAATTTTTATCTAGAGTATCTAGAAGTTGATCAGTTAATCAAAAAAGTCAATTATGGTAAAAAATTATCTTAAACAATTTACTAGATAAACAGACAGAAATAGAGAGAGATTGAAAGACTGAACTGGAGGCAGTAAGTGGATTAACTTTGGGTTGTCTGCCTAATTGGAGAGATTGTTAATGTTTTCTATGTTTAGCAGAAAGAATGAAACAGATACCTAATACTGGAAGGACAAAATGTGGCAGAAAAAAATGCTATGTAGTCACCAAATGCACCATCTTTCTTGGCACACAGGAAGACTGCATTTTTCACACATCTTTTTGGTTAGGTTGGGGTCATATTATTGAATTTTGCCCAAGGAATGTGAGAAGAAGTGATGTGTGCCACTTCCACACATGGCCAAAAAAATACCAACATGATTCTCTATGTTCTTTCTTTTCTTTTGCAGAAACATTAGGAGTCACTTCTTGAGCATGGTAGAGTCCCACAGTTGGCAGAATATGGGTCTGTGAATGACTGCATGAAGCAGAGTCTCACTTGACAAAAGGATAAACTATAATATGAATAAGCAATAAATATACATTTTGCTAAGTCATTAAGTTTTGGAATTATTTGATACAGCAGTATATTAGTTTCCTAGGATCAACATGACAAATTACCACATATTTGGCAGCTTAAAAGAACAGAAATTTACTCTCTCACATTTCCAGAGGCCAGAAATCCAAAATCAAAGCATTTTTGAGTTTATATTACCCGCTAAGACTCTAGAGAAGTATCCTTCCTTGTCTCTCCCACTTTTTGATAGCTACTAGCTATTCTCAGCATTTCTTGGCTTTTAAATGGATAATTCTAATCTCTACTTCCATTTTCACACTGATTTCTCCCTTGTATCTCTGTGTGTCTCACATCTTCCCTACCTTTCCAATGACATTTGTCATTGGATTTAGGATCCACCATTCAACCCACTACTAGCATTTAGCTTCTTCAAATAATTAAGCTCTGAAGTTATGCTACACATTTTTTTTCTAAGTAAAAATACTATCCAGATAAGAAGACAATGTTTCACAAATTTCAAAATATTTTAAGTGGTACACTTATGAATATTAAGAATTATATTTGTCATTGTTAAGATCCATTTTTAATGATATAAAGTGTCTCATTTAAATAGACAAATGTCAAATCATTGAAAGAAAAATACTTCTGTCTACTAATAAGCAGTAGAAAAGCCACCTAAAAACATGGGGATATTCCTAGTATCCTTGAAATCAAGGCATCAGGAGGCACTGAAGTGATGGCACTGAAGAAAAATAGAGGTGGCCTCCAACATTAAGAAGTAGATATTTGTGAACAAGACTGTTGTAGGTAGTTTTAAAGTATGGACAAATGGCATCAAATAATGATTGGCTTCTGAAAAGTTGCTAAGCTTCTACCTACACCCTTATTTTGAAAAAACTCTTTTCTTTCCCAGTGCACTCATATAGTAGTAGTTTCTTTAAGTTCACTGAATCTCAATGATCACAGAAACTAAAACACAGAAACAGGAATATATCAGAAGAAGCAATGGTGAGAAACCACACTGAGTCTGGATGTTGAATCAAAACAGAGCTTTGTGCAACAAATATATTTTACAGCAACAGGACTCATGTCCCTAATACTGCCCCATAATAATAAGAGAAAAAAGATAACAATATAAGTAGGAAGTTATTTGACAAATGATTCTTTGACTCAACTGTAATCAATTAAAAATAAATTAAAAGCCATTTCAGCAGGGACATGCCAACTTGTCTTATAAAAATCCTCACCAAAAGAAAATATTCCAAGGACCTCATTATAATCTCTATAATATTAAACATTTTACCTGCATATTCATTACAGATATTTCAACAAACATGAGCCCTATCATAATTTATGTAAATTCACATGGATCTTAAATTGAACATTAATTAAATAAATATGTTTTTGGCTTATTATAAAGATATGGAATTAGGTAACAAATAGCAGAACTAAGTCACATTCTTATAAATATGTTATGACCCAACTCTTCCTAAAGTCAACAGAAAGGAAAGACAATTAACACATTATTGATATTACTGTTACTTTTATTCTAATTTCCAAAGCTATTCACTTCATTTGTTAATAATGCTTTAGCTAAAGGTTTTAATCAAATAAAGTAAGTTTATAACATTTTCCTTATGTATGTATTTAATACAACTTAAGAGAAAAAATATGCTAAGTTGAGGATAGGATTGTAAACTGAACAAATAATGGAATAGCTACATTTTCTTCCCTATTTTGACCATTTAAAAAAACCCCTCTCTTCATACTGCTCTGGACATTAACTGGTAGTCAGGTATATATTACATGATATGATAGCTGATATTTTTGCATTTCCTTTCATCTTATTTTCCATTTGACCTCAGTAAATAATTCATTTCCTGACTATTGTGTAAAGAAAATATCAACCTGGTTAATAATAGGATTGCAATTTGATGACTTCTGAACAATAATTTTAATTTTCTCTGTTATTATCTCTCATCAAACCTTGAAATCTTGTTAAAATAAATATTTTTATTCAGTTGGCTTTGGGTAGGGCTGTAATTTTACATTTCTAATCATCTCCTTGGAGATGCCAATGCTGCTGGTTCATGGACCACACACTGAATAACAAAGTTGTAGCCACATCAGGGTAATATTCAATTTTCATTTCATTAAATTCATACTAGCATCAATAATTACAGAGTTGTTATCATTGTGAAAAAATATCACACAAAGGGAAATAAAAGAATGCCTCTAGAGTTCTTAAAACCTCTTTTTATACACTTTGAACATGTTTTGCATATCCTAACTGTGCAACAAACTAGTTCAATAGCCAACACTTCTCAACTTCACTAATACTTCACAACAACATTAACATTTTCTCAACCACAAGATTTCCTTGCATCTTGTTCATTTATTTATTTTTCATAGTTTCCGTGTCCACAAGTACTATTGGCAGCTTAGCAAGAGCCCACCTCTCATTTCACAGACATAAGCTGCTTACGTAATAACAAAGCCCCTCTGCACAAATGGAAAGATAAAGATTCTTAAAAGCATCTGTGGGACTTACCTGGTGCTGCAGTGGTTAGGATTCTGCCTGACAATGCAGGGGATACGGGTTTGAGCCATGGTCCGGGAAGATCCCACATGCCGCGGAGCAACTAAGCCTGTGTGCCATAACTACTGAACCTGCGCTCCAGAGCCCACAAGTCACAACTACTGAAGCCTGCATGCCTAGAGCCTGTGCCCCACAACAAGAGCAGCCATCACAAGGAGAAGTCCGCGCAACACAACGAAGAGTAGCCCCAACTAGTGCAACCAGAGAAAGCCCATGTGCAGCAATGAAGACCCAACACAGCCAAAAAATAAAAATATAAATAAATTAATTTTTTTTTTAAAAAAAGCATCTCTCTTGAGCTCCTGCCAAAAAGTGCCACTTCTTTGAGATCATTATCCAAACCTAACTTGGAGGAATATTTGCCTCATTTCCTACAGTGTGTTCATTCAGTAAAGTTTTACTGAGTGCTGCCCACCAGAGCAACAGTCAGCTCTACCCACCACCAGTCCCTCCCATCAGGAAACTTACACAAGCCTTTAGATAGCCTCAATCATCAGAGAGCAGACAGCAGAAGCAAAAAGAACTACAATCCTGCAGCCTTGGGAAAAAAAGAATGGAGGCAAACATCGAGAAGATGCAAGAAATGTTTAACAAAGACCTACAAGAATTAAAGAACAAACAAACAGAGATGAACAATACAATAATTGAAATGAAAACTACACTAGAAGGAATCAATAGAAGAATAACTGAGGCAAAAGAATGGATAAGTGACCTGGAAGACAGAAGGGTGGAAATGACTGCTGTGGAACAGAATAAAGAAAAAAGAATGAAAAGAAATGAAGACAGCCTAAGATACCTCTGGGACAACATTAAATGCAACAACATTCACATTATAGGGGTCCCAGAAGGAGGAGAGAGAGAGAAAGGACCCGAAAAAATATTTGAAGAGATTATAGTCGAAAACTTCCCTAACATGGGAAAGGAAATAGCCACCCAAGTCAGGAAGCGCAGAGAGTCCCATACAGGATAAACCCAAGGAGAAACACGCCAAGACACACAGTAATCAAATTGGTAAAAATTAAAGACAAAGAAAAATTATTGAAAGCAGCAAGGAAAAAACGACAAATAACATACAAGGGAACTCCCATAAGGTTAACAGCTGATTTCTCAGCAGAAACTCTACAAGCCAGAAGGCAGTGGCATGATATACTTCAAGTGATGAAAGGGAAGAACCTACAACCAAGATTACTCTGCCTGGCAAGGTTCTCATTCAGATTCAATGGAGAAATCAAAAGCTTTACAGACAATCAAAAGGTAAGAGAATTCAGCACCACCAAATCAGCTCTACAACAAATGCTAAAGTAACTTCTCTAAGTGGGAAACACAAGGAAAGGACCTACAAAAAAAAACCCCAAACAATTAAGAAAATGGTCATAGGAACATACATATCGATAACTACCTTAAACATGAATGGAATAAATGCTCCAACCAAAAGACACAGGCTCGCTGAATGGATACAAAAACAAGACTCATATATACGCTGTCTACAAGAGACCCACTTCAGACCTTGGACACATACAAACCGAACGTGAGGGGATGAAAAAAGATACCCCATGCAAATGGAAATCAAAAGAAAGTTGGAGTAGCTATACTCATATCAGATAAAATAGACTTTAAAATAAAGAATGTTACAAGAGACAAGGAAGGACTCTACACAATGATCAAGGGATCAATCCAAGAAGAAGATACAACAATTATAAATATATATGTACCCAAGATAGGAGCACCGCAATATGTAAGGCAAATGCTAACAGCTATAAAAGAGGAAATTGACAGTAACACAATAATAGTGGGGGATATTAACACCTCACTTACACCAAGGAAAAGATCATCCAAAATGAAAATAAATAAGGAAACAGAAGCTTTAAATGACACAATAGACCATATAGATTTAATTGATATTTATAGGACATTCCATCCCAAAACAGCAGATTACACTTTCTTCTGAAGTGCGCATGGAACATTCTCCAGGATAGATCACATCTTGGGTCACAAATCAAGCCTCAGTAAATTTGAGAAAATTGAAATCATATGAAGCACCTTTTCTAACCACAACGCTATGAGATTAGAAATGAATTACAGGGAAAAAAGGTAAAAAACACAAACACATGAAGGCTAAACAATATTGTACTAAAAAACCAAGAGATCACTGAAGAAATCAAAGAGAAAATCAAAAAATACCAGCACCTTTTCTAACCACAACGCTATGAGATTAGAAATGAATTACAGGGAAAAAAGGTAAAAAACACAAACACATGAAGGCTAAACAATATTGTACTAAAAAACCAAGAGATCACTGAAGAAATCAAAGAGGAAATCAAAAAATACCTAGAGACAAAAGACAATGAAAACATGACAATCCAAAACTTACGTGATGCAGCAAAAGCAGTTCTAAGAGGGAAGTTTATAGCAATACAATCCTACCTCAAGCAACAAGAAATATCTCAAACAAACAATCGAACCTTACACCTAAAGGAACTAGAGAACGAAGAACAAACAAAACCCAAAGTTAGCAGAAGCAAAGAAATCATAAAGATCAGATCAGAAATAAATGAAATAGAAAACAAAAGCAAAGATCAATAAATCTAAAAGCTGGTTCTTTAAGAAGATAAACAAAATTGATAAATCATTAGCCAGAATCATGAAGAAAAAGAGGGACAGGACTCAAATCAATAAAATTAGAAATGAAAAAGGAGAAGTTACAACAGACAAACCAATCACAAGCAATGAAATTGAAACTGTGACTAAAAATCTTCCAACAAACAAAAGTCCAGGACCAGATGGCTTCACAGGTGAATTCTATCAAACATTTAGAGAAGAGCTAACACCTATCCTTCTCAAAGTCTTCCAAAAACTGCAGAGGAAGGAACACTCCCAAACTCATTCTATGAGGCCACCATCACCCTGATACCAAAACCAGATAAAGATACCACAAAAAAAAGAAAATTACGGACCAGTATCACTGATGAATATAGATGCAAAAATCCTCAACAAAATACTAGCAAACAGAATCCAACAACACATTAAAAGGATCATACACCATGATCAAGTGGGATTTATCCCAGGGATGCCAGGATTCTTCAATATATGCAAATCAATCAATGTGATACACCATATTAACAAAGTGAAGAATAAAAACCATATGATCATCTCAATAGATGCAGAAAAAGCTTTTGACAAAATTCAACACCCATTTATGTTAAAAACTCTCCAGAAAGTGGGCACAGAGGGAACCTACCCCAACATAATAGAGGCCATTTACGACAAACCCACAGCAAACATCATTCTCAGTGGTGAAAAACCAAAAGCACTTCCTCTAAGATCAGGAACAAGACAAGGATGTCCACTCTCATACTACTATTTAACATAGTTTTGGAATTCCTATCCATGGCAATCAGAGAAGAAAAAGAAATAAAAGGAATAAAAATTGGAAAAGAAGAATTAAAACTGTCACTGTTTGCAGATGACATGATACTATATATAGAGAATCCTAAAAATGCCACCAGAAAACTACTAGAGCTAATAAATGAATTTGGTAAAGTTGCAGGGTACAAAATTAATGCACAGAAATCTCTTGCATTCCTATACACTAATGACGAAAAATCTGAAAGAGAAATTAAGGAAACACTCCCATTTACCACTGCAACCAAAAGAATAAAATACACAGGAATAAACCTACCTAGGGAGACAAAAGACCTGTATGCAGAAAACAGTAAGTCACTGATGAAAGAAATTAAAGATGATCCCAACAGATGGAGAGATATACCATGTTCTTCAATTGGAAGAATAAATATTGTGAAAATAACTATACTACCCAGAGCAATCTACATATTCAATGCAATCCCTATCAAATTACCAATGGCATTTTTTACAGAACTAGAACAAAAAAATCTTAAAATTTGTATGCAGACACAAAGCAGTCTTGAGGGAAAAAAATTAGCCAAAGCAGTCTTGAGGGAAAAAAAGGGAACTGGAGGAATCAGACTGCCTGACTTCAGACTCTACTACAAAGCTACAGTAATCAAGTAATATGGCAAGACAATATGGCACTGGCACTGGCACAAAAACAGAAACACAGATCAATGGAACAAGATAGAAAGCCAGAGATAAACCCACGCACCTATGGTCAACTCATCTAAGACAAAGGAGGCAAGGATATACAATGGAGAAAAGACAGCCTCTTCAATAAGTGGTGCTGGGAAAACTGGACAGCCACATGTAAAAGAATGAAATTAGAACACTCCCTAACACCATACACAAAA
>NC_041224.1:110353532-110356062 GCF_002837175.3 Physeter macrocephalus | reverse complement strand
CATAGTGAAGTAAGTCAGAAAGAGAAAAACAAATATCGTATATTAACACATGTATGTGGAACCTAGAAAAATGGTACAGATGAACCGGTTTGCATGGCAGAAGTTGAGACACAGATGTAGAGAACAAATGTATGGACACCAAGGGGGGAAAGCTGCAGGGGGGTGGGGGGGTGGGGATGGTGGTGTGCTGAATTGGGTGATTGGGATTGACATGTATACACTGATTCGTATAAAATGGATGACTAATAAGAACCAGCTGTATAAAAAAATAAAATTCAAAAATTAAAATAAAAAACACTAAACTTTCTTTGGGTTATTTGTATGGAAATATGTTAATATAAATGTTTCAGACATTGCATGAAATTCCTAAAAATCTTATATGTTCTGCTATAATGTTATAAGTCATAATTCTAGATATTACTTTAAAATGTATACCTCACAAATAACTAAATTTCCCTGTCAATTGCATTATTATGAACTTTCATCAAATCTTTAACCGTGGTCATTTTTAAGTCTTTTGTCATTTACAAACAGTTCTGGGTGTACTCTGATGCTTTTGCAAAAATGTTCCTATGAAAGGGTTTCATCTTCAAGGAATTCATGGAAAAGACTCTGACAAATACAGGTTTCTGCTAACAGACTATACTGCTGAAATGAATGAAGAAGCATTTTCAGAACTCTAATGGAAAACTGATGACTAACAAAAGATCAAGGTGAAAAAAAATTAATTACATGGGACTGAGTGAACTGATGAGGATGATTATAATTTTTGTGACTTTCTGTTTGAATAAAAAAAAATGTGATGTAAATTTATGTTAAAAGAACTTAATGTAAAACAATGCCACTCCTGTCACATATTTTCTCTTGTTTTGGAAAATATAGATATTTTCTGTTAAAAACGTGATTTATGCTGACATGTAATCGGTTATTGTTATTATAAATGAATTAATAAATATTTTTACGTTTCAAAAAAAATAAAGTTATCTAAATTAAAAAAAAAAACACAAAGCAACCGGGGTGGGGGGGAAAACTAGCTTAGTGGGATAAATGAATGTTAAAGAAAAAAAAAAAAAAGAAAAAAGAAACTCCAAGCTTGTTATAAAAATGGTTAAGGGGAAGGAGTGTCTTAGATAGACAAACTAATTAATAATAATAAAATTTAAAACCATAGTTGAAAAGTCACTCAAAAGAAAAACTATAACATGTAACAAAAAAATGTAACATGAAATTTGAAAAGAAATGTGTTTGGTTCTAGAATAATTTTCTACTAAGCCCACCACTCCACCTTGACTATAATTTGTTTGGTACCCTCAGCATTAGGGAAAATATAAGTGTGTAGATGTCCGTGGAATTGCTAAAAAAAGAAAGTGGATGTGAAGATGGAGTGGGCAGTTTATGACAGGGCACTTACACTAAATAAAATGCAAATTAAACATTATTGTGGAAGTGTGAAATTTCTATAATAATTTAACAAATTACCATGAGCATGATTTCATACGCACTTTAAAGAGACATTTATCAAGTTACAAATGCCTTATTTCATTTAATTAAAACAAAGCCTAATACACTCTGTGACAGAAAAAATTTTTACCAAGAAACAATGTAATCTAAAATCATATTTATTATGTTTTAAAGTTAGTGACCTAATTTTAGGCAAGGAGAGATCAACTCATTTCAAGTTATAATTTTCTCCAATTTCAACTTCATTGTTAAAACTTGAAAAAATTATCAGGAATTTCTATCTCATGGTGATGTATAATTTGAATAGGGCGTTTCATATTTTGTTTGATTTGCAGATTATCAAGAAAATAACTTTTCAAATGTTGATTTAAAGTATCTACTTGCCAGTTTTTTTTTGTTTTGTTTTGTTTTGTTTTTTGCGGTACGCGGGCCTCTCACCGCTGTGGCCTCTCCCGTTGCGGAGCACAGGCTCCGGACGCGCAGGCTCAGCAGCCATGGCCCACGGGCCCAGCCGCTCCGCGGCATATGGGATCCTCCCGGACCGGGGCGTGAACCCGGTTCCCCTGCATCGGCAGGCGGACGCGCAACCACTGCACCACCAGGGAAGCTCTACTTGCCAGTTTTTGAAATGGAACTAACCTAAACATTATAGAAACAAAAAATTAAATGTCATTTTAGCCATAAACTTCTAAGAATGTCTTAATTTTTTGTTGTTGTTGTTGTTGGTGGTGGTGTTACGCGGGCCTCGCACTGTTGCGGCCTCTCCCGTTGCGGAGCACAGGCTCTGGACGCGCAGGCCCAGCAGCCATGGCTCACGGGCCCAGCCGCTCCGCGGCATGTGGGATCCTCCCGGACCGGGGCACGAACCCGTGTCCCCTGCATCGGCAGGCGGACTCTCAACCACTGCGCCACCAGGGAAGCCCAGAATGTCTTAATTTTATGAGGTTATTCGTTTTGTTTTGTTTTGGTGAGCCCATTTCTCAACATAAAAAAACAATTGGAGGCTTCCCTGGTGGCGCAGTGGTTGAGAGTCCGCCGGCCGATGCAGGGGACACGGGTTCGTGCCCCG
>NC_041224.1:110324533-110353410 GCF_002837175.3 Physeter macrocephalus | reverse complement strand
ATTCAGGGGACACGGGTTCGTGCCCCGGTCCGGGAGGATCCCACATGCCGCGGAGCGGCTGGGCCCGTGAGTCATGGCCGCTGGGCCTGCGCGTCCGGAGCCTGTGCTCCGCAACGGGAGAGGCCGCAACAGTGCGAGGCCCACATACCGCAAAAAAAAAAACAAAACAAACAAACAAAAAAAAAACAATTGGAGACCATTACTTCTCTTACATCATCTCATATAGTACTAGGCTTTAAATACAACCAATATGCCAATGAATTCCAAATTTACATCTCCACCTTTGACTGTATTGGTCGATTTTTCTGGGATAACAACTATACTATCTCAGTAACTTTCAGCAACATTTATTTCTTGTGCCACTCTCAAGTGCTAAAACTCTGATGGGCTTGAGTAAGGGTGCCTCAGTGTCATCTCACCTCAGATCCCAGGTTTAAAGATCAGAGAATCACTGGGACATGCTACTCTCATGGTTGAGGGCAGGAGAAAGGGACCAAACTAAAACATGCTAGCACATTTAGAACTTTTGCTCAGACACAGCAACTTTCAAGTCTGTTTACATTCTATTGGCCAAAGACATTCATGTGGCCAACCCAAAGTAATAGGGGGAGAAGTATGTCCTGCCTATAGGGAAAAATGACAAAGGAGAAAAACAAATTCCTGTGAACAAATAATTCCATCTACAGCACTACCCTCTGAACTCGAGGTTCATATGTACACTGGAGCTACCTGCTAACTCCAACTGGATGTCTAATAAAAATCTCGCCCTTACCACATCCAGAATGAACCTTTGATTTCAGTGCCCTTTCCAAGAAATCCTCTGACTTGTCTTTCCTGTCTCAGCAAATGGCACCATCATCCAGTGTACATATTTCTGATCTAGCAGCCTATCCTATTAACCTTCTCCTTTTAGCAAGGGGTAGTATTTACAGACCCAAGTCTGAGAACTAGACTGCTTATTACTCTGGAGGGAAAGTAGTGTTTTTATATATTTTTAAACCCTTGTATTATGAACATTTTCAGATACACCTAAAGTAGAGGTAACCGTATAATGAATTCCATGTATTTAACTTCAACAAGTTTCAAATTCGTGGCTAATCTTATTTCATCTGAACCTCATTTGCTCCCACCCAATACCTCTCCAAACGGTTTGTAAGCTAATTTCAGATATCATATTATTTCATCATTGATATTTATAATATATAGAAAGGAGTGTTTTTAAATAATCAAACAAACAACTTTATGCTCTTGTGTTAAACCCTACCCTAGGTTCCCATCACTGTTGAAATAAAACCCAATTCCCTTGATACCATTAGTAGCAGCCCATATCTACCTCTCTAAACTGTTTTCCCTCATGTTGCCATCACCCTCATCCAATAGGCTTTTGACACTCTGGAATTCCTACTCACCTAGTTTTCCCTTTGCCTCCAGATTCTCCCACACAATCTTCACGTAGCTATCCCCTTCTTGCTATTTAGAGCTCAGCTTAAATACTAACTTCTCAGGACATTCCCCAACTATCACTGTAAAACCACCCAGACACTCTATCAGAAAACACTATTTTTTTCATAATACTTGTCATGACTTTGGCTATTTTTTAACTTATTACCTGCCGTCTGTTCACTCTCCTAGATACAGAAAGAGAGAGAGGTGTTATTTTTACTGCTACATCCTTATGTCAAGAACAAGTATCCTTTTCATAGCATGTGCTTAATAGATATTTGTTAAATGAATAGGCTGGTGAGCTTTCTATTACATGGACCAAAATCCTCAGTATTTTCATTGAATAACTAAATCAGCTTCATTGAGTCATATAGTTTCCAGATCTTACAATATATTCCTGTCCAAGATCTAGAGTTACATAAAACAAGCACCACAGAAATAGGGGAATGCTATTCTGCCACTTTAAGATTAAATACGTAGATAAATTTGTGTCTTATTTAACTGAAGAAAGAGGTGTTAGAGCTGGATTAAGGAACACACAGTACACTGAAGAGCAGTAAAAGACAGATCCTCTTGTGACATAATTTAAGACAGCTTGGACATAAAAATGAAAGATCAAATTTTTCCATTTTTGTTTTTGAGCCCTCCAGACATAAACTCAGCTCTACCATAGCCAAGAACTTCCTATGGATATTTTCCTTTGGTCAGCCTACTTCTCAACATAAAACCACTGTCAATCATCCTAACTAATACTTGACCAAATTTGAAGCAGAATATACTAGTAATTAAATAAAATATACAAGTAGTAAGCAGAAGGGAGCACACAAGGAGAGCTAATAATGAGAGGTGCTGCTACCAAAACCACATCTAGAGGTGCCATTGGATGGGGGATGATGAGTAAACCTTGTTAATTTTTCCATTTTCTCTATCCAAATAATATGGATATCCATATCAATGATATGTCAGCGTGCCATCTTGGCAAATGCAGCCACTTCCCCATATTCCAGGAAGATTGCTTCATTTAAGGTCCTTGAGAGGAATTTAGGAGCTACCATTGGTTAAGGATATTTTATAATCATAAAACCATTACTTAGAACTAAAAATTCATTATCTGGAAAGGATTTTAATTAAAAACAAAGTTTCTTTCTACCCATTTCAAATAGAGTAAGAACTTTCCAAAAATCATTTTCAAGTGGATAAACAGGCAGAGAGGAAATAAACTGTTCATGGCATTCAAACATGACAGTAGAGAGAATTGGGACCCCTCTCCCCACACCCCCACCAAACCTGGTCCTTTCAGATAAACCTAGCATATGCCAAAGGAAAACAAGGAGAAAATGTGATGTCATTTGCCAGTTTCCTTATTTTCCTTTATTTTGTCTTTTACAAACATAAAAAAGAGTTACTATGATGAATTCTATGTTAGGAAGAGAACTCAATCAATATAATAAGTAAGACTAATGTTGTAGGTACCATATTTACAAACCCAACTACAAAAAATAGTAATTTTCTTTATTTTCTATAACTCAACCTAGTTTCAATCTTAATCCCATTCTGCCCAGGAGGAAAAATAAACATTATTTTGCTAATTCAAGGTAGACTCAAGGATTCCTCCTAAGGGTCAAATTCTCATGCAATCCCATTATATGATCCATGCCACATATGCTGCCACAAGTCTCCTCCAATTTTTTTGATTCACAATGCTACACCAGTATAATCAAACAAACAAAAACAAAAAACAAAACAAACAACCCATCTGTCTACACTGTAAGTCTTGGTGCATGGAGAACCCATTTAGCCATTTCATTTCTACATTCGCTTCTGCCAATAAGACATATAGAACCTTGGCAGTACAGATCGTACTTAATTTCAGATCCCTAAATTATGAGGGGATTCTACTTTGTCCCCATTAGTTTAGAATCAACTCAAGTGAAAGAGGAGGGGGTAAGAAACCCTTATCAGAATCTTGATTGCTAAACTCCTTCCTGCAACTCTAAGAATCTTTCTCTTGTCTGGGGAGGGTTGTGGGAAAGAACTGTTTCTGTGAGATCATACATTTCTTCTCTAATTTTGCTGTCTTGTAACTGGATAATATCCTTTAAAATATAAAAGGCAAGAATGTTTGGTCCATGCCTTTGTTCTGCTATTCTCTTAAGCCTGTTCTCCCCTAAACAATGGGCACTTCTTGTCTAGCAACCTGGAATGAGAAAGAAAAGTGCCTCAGTCTACAAGGAGACTTAATATTTAATACTTAAATTTTTTTCAGTATTAGTCTTCAACAATGATTAGGTTAGCTTTCCAAAATTAATCATTTAACTAATGACAGCTTAGTATTAACCCTTTTGTTATGTTATAAAATTTCTTATAAGGATGTAGCTGGAGTTTGCTTCATGTAGCATTTTCCTTTTGTTTATATGCAAAAAACATTGCTAATTTAAAGCCTGTCACACGAAAAATTTGTGCTATAATAGTGTGAGTAAATATGGGCCTATCAGAATTTACTCTTAAATGTAATTGATGTGTTGAATTTGCAAAATGGAAAGTGTTTGAGAGCTTAAATGAGGAATCTTATTATTTTTCCATGATATCAGTGGTATTTATTCATGAATAACTCACTCATTCAAATATTTTCAGTGAAACTGAGAATTATTCAGAATATTGTAGCCAAGGCAATTATCAAAGCTGTTTCATACCAATTATGATTTTATAGACAAGCTAGCACAAGCCATTGTGCTCCTTGCCACACAGAATACAAAAATTGAAGACAAAATCATCTTGTGAATTTATAATAAAAGTAATCTAGTACATAGTAATGAGTAGATAGAATTTGGTTGATTTATCATTTTCAAGGTGGCTTTCAGGCTCAAGCTCATTCAACTATCACAAGTAACTGTGAGGTATGCACAATGTTGTTTGTTTTTTTTTTTTTTAATTTAAGTGATAAGGAATTAGACTCAGAAAAGGTAAATTATTTACTTGAGGTCATAAGTCACAGATATTGAAAATGAGAGCTAGAACTATATGCTTTGAATGATAACGCAATGGTTTTTCTACCTCAGAACTGTACTTAGAGATGCATTCTGCATATTAGCAGGGCAACTTAATTAAGCACTTTTATAAAAGCTGTGATGGGGCTCATAGATGGTAATTTGCTGGGGCTTCAAAAACAGAGTGCTTTATTTTCTCAGTAATGTGTTATTCTAGACTATTTTAAAAGAAATATAGTCCGTTCTTAATAATTCTTCCAGTCTTATTTACATTGCTAAAATGCTTACTACTCTATTTTCCTGATATTGTGCAGAGATAAACATATACCTGGTTCTTTTCTGAAATAACATAAATCCCAGGTTAGTCAAATGATAATTAATGAGGATTTATTGAATACCAATGTATGAGTCTTCAATAAGTGATGCTTATTATTTTTAACTGGCCTGCATAATTCAATGAAGAATGGAAATGGTGATAAATAGCATGCTAACATGATAGAGATTTGAGTGACTGCCTTGTACTCACAGATCTTCAAAGATGTGAACAAATACAGAATTCATTACAGTAGTTCTTCAAATAAAACCAAAAAGGAAAAAAATATCAGTTCAATTTCTATAAGTAAGATATTGGAATTACTTGAAACACACTTGTAGTAGCCATCCTCTGGGGAGAAGAGTTGTTAACTCAATGAATCAAGTCCTGAGATGGAGGGGGAGAAAAACAAACCAATCAAGGCTAATGGTTCCTGATGAACCCAGATTAAACACAGAGATTGGTCTGGTTTAAATACACTCAAGGGAACAGTCCTTCAGATAAGAGTATCAATTTTCACTCTGGGTCAATAGAATGAACAGTGTGCAGTTAAAAATCAGATACTGCAAATGTATACAGCTTGAGTCAGGATGCCTGTTGGGGGAAAAAAAAACTTTGCAATCAGAAGACACTAGGAAAGTACATGAATTGTAATTAATATAGTCAAATAAAAATTTTTAAATTAGAGAATTGAGAAATATCATTAAAAAATAAGCAAAACTCAGTAACTTTTCTATATATCTATCTTAGAAAATTGAAAAACTCATAACCATGAAAATACTTATGCATAAATTTTGTCCAGGATTAAAATTAAGAAAACTGCAAAAGTTCTGAATAATATAAATACTTGAATAAAGTAAGACACATCACTGTATATGCATGGTAAGTTTAAATATTGTAAAGATTTAATCTTTTTCTCCAAATAATTTATAGATTTAAAGCAAATTTAATAAAAATATCAGTATTATTTTTGTTATGTTTATCTTACAAAATGATAGTAAAATTTATTAATGGCTATTTTGATAAAAATCAAATAAATTAAATTAAGGATTTTTCTATAAGGATGTTCAATGCAGCATTGTTTAAAATAGCAAAAAATGCAATTATTTAAATATCTGAATTAATTGCACTGCAACTGATGACTATAATTTTTTAGGTATTGAGCGTTTTTTTACAATAAATACATTGTTAGGTAAGTTACAAAATGGTATGTATATTACAATGATGATTTTTACCTTGAAAATACACTGAATATATAAAAGAGTTACGTATATTTGTAGTTAGAGAAACATTGGTCCGAACCCTCACTGCTGCCCCCTGGAGACAGATAAATCTCCCAGGATGGGAGTGAAGAGGGCTCTTCACTATCTTGTTTGAAGAATGGTCTTTGAGCAATCCCCAACTTTCATAACTGGTCCCTCTCATGCATTTCTCTGTTATGCTTCCTTCTTCAATATGATGCCATTAAATTTATTCAAGGGAATAATTATAGTTTTTGTCCACTGTTCACCAATGTGTGTGTGTGCGTGTGTGTATTATTTTTTTTTTGCATCAATCAACCTTTAATGTCCAAAAGAAGCATGGATGCAGAGCACAAGTGATGTGTGTATGGGTCTCAGCCTCTGCTCCAGAAATGATGGAGAGATATACATACACATATACATACACACATTTATTTATTTTTATATCTGTCATTGTTAAGGTTTTGAGATAGGAAAGGAGGTTGCAGCATGGGTTTATTCTGTAATCTCAAAACAAAATTGGAGAAAATATTGTAAATATATTTTGTCAACAGCAGTCAGGGCTTACTTCTATGTTGCAGTTGCAGTTCTCATTACTGGGTGGCAGAAAACATGAATGACTTTTATTTTCTTTTTTGAGCTAATCCATGCTATCAGAATTTTCCACTCTTGGCACATATTGCTTTTGTAATTATAAAATCCACTATATATGTCATTGTTTTTATTATCCATAATAATATCTTCTAAAGTAAAGAAAAACTAAATACATTTTAAAAATACTTTTACTTTTATTGTAACATAAAATTATATAGACTAGTTACAGAAGACAAATGGACATTTTTCTAGTAAGAAACACACTCAAATCTATGCCACTACTGGTTTATAAGGCTATTTTATACTAATTGAACACAGTATTAGAGCATGCTCTCTTTGAGAGTAAAAACTGTGTCAAATGCATTTTGCTACTCTAGTGTAGCTAGCACAAGGCATTGTATACAGTACTTAATGAAACTTAAATTGACTTTAACTTAAGTGTTTTAAGACTGACTCACTATACACCTCAGTCCCATTTTATCAACCACCTAATATACCCTAGTTTGATATATCTGGGGGATATGTTTTAACTCTAAAAATATTTTTTAAAGATTTCTGAAAAAAAGTGTATATTATCATGTTGAAGATAAGAAATGTGGGAAATTTTGTGCACTTGTTAATTACAAACTCTCTGTTTTATTATCTTAAACAACAATTAGCATCTAGCTCCACAATGCTCTGTGAGCAGATACGTATGCTCAAAAGAATCATTACATGCTTGAGATCTGACTAATCACATTATTTGAATTTTTATTTAAAAAAATATTTTTCTATCATTATTTCAGGAAAAAAAATGAACCTGAGATCTTACAGCATACAGCCCCATGTAGAACTTACTAGAATGTACTGCTATTATTTTTTTATGTATTGCAAAGACACTTTTTTTCTCATTCACCAAAACACTAAAATAAATGTGGCAAGCCAGTTATCGGTTTCAGATTAGAGAGTCACACCTTCCCAAAGGGGACCCAAACTAGACTGCTAAGAAAAGTGGGTCACTGGGACAAAACTAAGCAGAGAAGGATATACATTTATGTAGGATTTTAGGGGACTTCTGGGTTTGTTGTTTTTTGTTTGTTTTTTGTTTTCTTTTTTAGGATTCTGAAAATATGCAATATGAATGAGTTAAAACTTGTAACCTATCTATTCATTTTATTGATGTGGATCTGCTATAAAAGCAAAAATTTTATATCTCCTGAAAATATGTACATTATACATAGGGTTCCAGCAAATAAGTATGAGAAAAAAAATCTAATTTGACTGGATTGCTGATTGATTTCCTAAAATCACATTGCTTTCGATTTCTCAGTGATGACACACTTCCCTGCAGTCAATATGCATCTCTTAATTTGTTTGCAGGAAAATTGGCCTCTTTTGCCTTCTCAAATCACATTTTTAATCAATGGCTATGTTCTAAATGCAACTCAGAAATGTCTTTAGAAATCGAGAGCAGTTACAATACATTATTTTTAGCCTGATGTCCCTTCTAGGAACTTATTATTACCATAGCATAGCAGGAAGTTATTTTTTTCTTCTTCCTTGCATCTGAAAACCAACACAAATTCTACTACTATAGGCCAAAATTTTACACAGCTGTCACAGGCTATGAATATATTTTGTTTAATAAAATCTATTCCAAAATCATTTCTTGGAAACATACTGTAGTTACATTATCCTTGTGGTAGTTTCTATCTTTTAAAACATAGAAATTGATTCTTCAGTCATTTGGCCTACCTACTTAGTAAAGTAAATCTTCAACAACTGTACATGAAGTCTTAATTTTTAGGAAAACCAAGGGCCAACTGATACTATAAAAAGATCAAGGGTGAGTGAGATACTAAGGCTTGGGATTTAAAGTCAAAATTAGATTACACTAATAAGTAGCAATTACAGGTTAGAGTAAGCTATTTCATTTGTATTAAGTGCTTCTGTTCCACAAAATAGCAAATCTTTCCCAGAGATCATTTAGTAAATTATATTATTATTTTATTTGAAGCATGGTATATCTCTATCATTTCAGTCATCCACTGCTGAGGTAAACCTCACCAACAGATGGCCTAAACAAGCAAGCTCACTTGAGTATAGATTTCTGAATTTGAGCACAGTACCTTAGCAAGTCACCATTTTCAATTGGCCTATCCTACAAAAACCATTCCTTATAAGCAACAACAAATGTCACAACCTTAAAATCCTACAATGACAGTGGAAGATCGTACATTAACGTCTACTCACAATATATTCCCATAGTTAATTCATTTGGATAAAAGACACAAATGAAGAAACAAGCAAAGTGAAAACCAGAATGAAGATACTGCCAGAATAATTACCATAAAGTATAGTTCAGGGCTCACTGTAGGCTCACTTAAGGTTGGTCACAGAGTTTACCAAGACTAAGGCTCAGCTAAGGAGCCACTGCTAATCACCCACAGGTATGGTTAATTCACTCACTGACATATCCAATGCTAACTGGGCACCAGTGTTGCTCCAAGCACTGTTCTAAGATGGGAGGTCAGTAGTGAACCACCTAAAGTTCCCTCCTCGCATGAAGCTTTCACTTTAAAAAAAAAAATATATATATATATATATATATATATATATATATATGTTTGCACTACCTCTCTTGGATATATACTTTAACACAACTTCAGTATAACGTAATTGGAGTTATGAAGCAAGAAGATAATTTTGCAGAGATAATTTATATTCATAATCAAGTAACTTTTTTGAACTTATTAGTAGCAAGATTAGTGCAAGATCCAACATTTTTGAATTCTAGGCTTGTGCTTAGATGCATGTCTTAGCTTTCAGGTTTCATTAGTCATAGGCAACATTTAAGTTTAAGGATTATATTATTACCTTAGGAAGAGTATTAGGATAAAACTCAGTGAATGAGGATTCCAGACATTCAAGAGATCATGAACAAATCTTAGTCTCTTTGTGTTGGTTTCTTTCAACTAGCAAATTCAAATAATCTCTTTCAAACAAATATAAAGGACTATGTGAGAATTTATATTCAATTTAATTCAATATATCATGTACAGGTACTGTGAAATGCACAGAGGTACACTGAGGAAAAAAACAAACACTAAATAATTCAATAAAGGTGTTAGAAAAGTGGAGACCTACCCCATTCTAGAAAAATATAAGCTGCTCTAAAATTTAAGCATAGACTTGAAGGATGAGTATAAATCAGTGCATTTACTAAGTGGTGTATTTGAACTCTTTGAGGTACTCTGTAAAAAGGTCAATGAGGATTAATTTGTATGATAACAGTAGCAGAAGTCTTATTATTATAACTTTATATCAGAAAATTTACAATAAGCCCACAACCCTGTATAAATGATATATATGAAAATAAGTGAAGTCATGGATGTAAATATCTTGCCCACTAAGTTCTTGAGTAAAATATGAACCAACCAATTAAAATTTAAAACATGTCTAACTCTTACAGGTGTTTTCACAGGATGTTTTGTTAGCATTCTCCCTATCTCTTCCTTTGTCTCTTATTTTTTTTAAGTTAATATTAGTTATTTGTTTATTACCCATTTATTCAAATAAACATTTATTAAATGTCTTCTATGCGTCAGAACTTCTGATACAGCCCATGATAGCCAGCCTTGGGAAAAAAATGCCTGCTTTGCCTTTGGCCCAGCAAAATAATTACTTCAGTTCCTGATTAAATAACACTATCCTTTCTAGCCAACAGTTTGGGATCCAGCTTGTATCTTCTCAGATCACACATACATTTGCATAAATGATGAAACAGTAAAAAATCACCAAATCTCAGGGTTTCCTCCTTGAGGAATTAGGTCCAAGTGTTTCCTTCAAGTTTTATCCAGCTCTTTTGGTTTGTCAGTAAACAAGGAGTTGTAGCATGTATGTAGCAGAGAGTTTGAGTGAACAGCATGAGATGTAAATGCACAGTGAATGGAAGTGACATTTATTTTTCTCTCTCAATGATGGTTTTTATTTTTTTATTTTTAAATTTTTATTGGAGTATAGTTGAGTTACAATGTTGTATTAGTTTCAGGTGTACAGCAAAGTGAATCTGTTATACATATACATATATCCACTCTTTTTTAGATTCTTTTCCCATATAGGTCATTACAGAGTATTGAGTAGAGTTTCCTGTGCTACACAGTAGGTCCTTATTAGTTATCTATTTTATATACAGTAGCATGTATATGTCAATCCCAATCTTCCAATTTATCCCTCCCCCCAATAGCCTCCTACTCTCTCAAACAACCACACTAGTTACTAAGACAGCATGGTCAAAATAAAGTGGCACCTGAAATTGTTCGTTTTTGTACTGAAGTCATTGAAAAGAAAATAAATAGCTATAAGCAGTTTTCTCTTTATAAAGTCTTCTTGCTGTGAGAGAAAAGAAGAAACAATTTCTCTATGAACTTTGTTCTAAAATTTGTTTTCATATACTTTATAAGGCTGATCATTCCACTAAAAATACCCTTTAATTTGATTTAAATATCAAGTTTTGATGATGAATCCATATATATTACTGTGACAGAACAAAGAAATAAGATTTCTAGGGCTCACAAAAGCTATATCAATTTTCCATTAAAAGCTTCAGAATTTAGCTGATCTCATTTAGTAATAATCTAATTAATGAAAGTAAGGAAATAACACTCATTAATCTATTATCTATTTTTTATAAATTATACAGTGAAATTCATTTACATCCATAAGATTACAGTTTATAAATAACTCTGATAATGTGTTAACACACTGAGAAACCCAATTTAACCTGTAAGTACATATTTCTTCACTGAAATTGTACAAAACCCATTCATCCAAGTGTTTCATCCACATCCACTTCCTACCAGTAGGAAAAATGTGGGTAGAGGGGAAGAAGGAAGATGAGATGGGGAGAGAAGAGAGGAAGGAAAGAAAGAATTCCTGATATTATATTCCTACACCAAACTTTAGGCTTTTCAAATAACTAACACAAAGTGGGAACCATTTAGTATGTTGTCATACTAAACATAACCAATAATGCTGTTGTTCTCAGTTTCAGCTAAATGCTAAGAAATATGATTCCTGCTTTTACCTTTTGTTTTTCAACTAAGAGCTCCGAAGAGCCATTTCAAAATTATTGTTCTATTAAAAGCCTGGCTCAGTTCCTCTTATCTGCCTTATTTGCATTTATTTTGGGGATAAGAATTTCACGATACAAAATTTTCAATGTGCCTGATAGTCTTTTGAATTCTCCTCAATAATAACTCACCTTATCTCCAAAAAAATTTAAAAGTCCCAGTCATGATCCCAAATGCCACAATTATCTTATTTCCTCCAAACCTTTTTTTTTTTTTTTTTTTTTAGTTAGGTCACACAGCCACTGGCTCCAACTCCTACTTCCTTAAAGCTTTTACTTTCTACAGGAATAGAAAGCAGAAGAAAAGGAATAATACTGTATAAGCATTGTAAAATCCTAAGTAGAAGACAGGTGTTACTATGTTTTGTGTTTTTTTGCTTCATTTGACATTTAACAAACCCAGAAAAATAGAAGATTTCTCCACCAGGAGAACATACTACACAAGCAGCTACAGTGAAATTTTCCCTCATGATCCCTAAAAGGAGAACAATTGCCAAGTGTCTGCACATAAGCCAAAATAGCCTATCTCAACATTCAAACTGTTCGAAAGATCTATCTTTTTAATATCCATATAACGTTTGCATTCTACTCCTTTAAATCTAGTTGCTTTCATTTATTAAAAAATCCCAAACCTTCTAATAATATTGACACTCCAGGGTGTCATAACTCTTGTGTTTAGAAGAATTTAGAGAATCCCTGGAACAATACCAAATAATCCCAGAAGAATTTATAGCTGAGTCTGAGATACATAAAGATGATATTTTGGATGAGGCATACTAATTTACAGAAGAAATATTAAATGCATGGTATGATCAATTTTAAGAGGTCATATAGTCAAACCCCAGTTTCTAGTATAAAATTATATTTGTCATAGATATAGCAATCTACCCTTCTGTTTGAATATCTACAGAAGGGGAAATTACATATCCTGCTACATTAGTAAGTAGTCAAGAAATTATTCAAATCCAAAATGCCTTTCCCAGTTATAAGTCATCTATTCCTATCTACCCTAAAATGCAATGAAGGACAGCTATTAACTACTACTACATCATCATTATTATCTCTTTAATGTTAGAACCTAAAGGAAGGTACTTTTTGCTAAGAAGCAGTTGATTTTTACTTTGAACTGTGCATGGCCTGTGAGATGATAATAGCAGTGCACATAGCAATAAACTTGAAACAACATCCTCAATATCTCTGAAAGCTTAGGACAAACTAAGGCACTGTCCAGTCCAAGGTCATGCAGAATTTTAAAAAAAGAAAGAAAGAAAAGAGTCAATAGAAAACCAGACCAGGACTTTCAGTCTCCTGTTCATACTGCTTGAATAGTCTCAGTATCTTTAAAGTTCTTTTCCCGATTTAGGTAAGACAGAGCCCTATGGGATTCATTCCCCCTGGTGCAGGTTGCTTAGCTGAGCCATACATTTCTATTGGCCCTATTGATTAGGCATCTGTTTCCTCTGTGAGGATGGTTTGCTCTTGTGGAACCGTGTTTAGCAGCTGTTACAGTTCAGATGAGTGTTGACAGGATGAAAATTAAATTAACACCCAATAACATTTTAACACCTGGTCCAACAACTGCAATATCATTGAATTCACCTTTTCAAAATTGCTTTGGGAGTTTATTCATCCTTACTTTGACTTTGACCTAAGGAGACACTCCTATCATTTTGCTACGAAAGACTCTCCCTTGACTGTTCTTTTGTAATTTCTGTGAACCTTCCCTCTGATTCCCATTCAATGACTGCATGGGCAGTCTCTGGAAAATACTCAGTAGAAATATTCCATTGGAAAATGTACCACTCTCTTGATTATAGTTGAAGAGTGAGCACAGACAGAAAATGCTAACTGAAGTATATTTTACTGTAACACAAGACAGACTGATGGGCAAATAACCATCTACTCAGGGACAATGAAGTTGGAAAGAATGCAGGATTCACACACTTATGACTTCTTGTCTTGATTGGCTTGTGAATAATGTCAAGGGGAGCATGTAGAGCATGGCCCTTATGCTGGTAGAATCAGGAGTCAGATGGCCTCATTTATTTTTTTGAATATTTTTTAACATCTTTATTGGAGTACAATTGCTTTACAATGGTGTGTTAGTTTCTGCTGTATAACAAAGTGAATCAGCTATACATATACATATATCCCCATATCTCCTCCCTCTTGTGTCTCCCTCGCACCCTCCCTATCCCATCCCTCTATGTGGTCACAAAGCCCCGAGCTGATCTCCCTGTGCTATGCGGCTGCTTCCCACTAGCTATCTATTCTACGTTTGGTAGATGGTGTCATTTAAAAATTCAACTCTGCTACTCACAAGCATGTGACATTGTTTAAGATACTTAAATCACTAAGCTTTAGTTTCCTCATAAAATCCAATGAATAATAGTACCTGCTTCACAGAGTTGTTTGACAATTATAAAATCCATGTAAAACACTTAAAGTGATAGTGTCCCACAGGCTGACACATGCTAAGTCCTAAGTCTTAGGTACCATTATCATGTCACAGACTACCTGAATTGAAAAGGAGCTTTGAGATATTTAATCTTATCCTCTCATTTTACTGTTAAGTAAACACAAGGAGGTTCAGTAACTTCCTCAAGGATATATATCCACATACTCAGTGCTAAGAAACAAATCCAGGTTTCCTCATCAGACCTCTCATTTTCTTTTCAGAAGACTGCCAACTCTTTAATAGTCTATTTATTTAGAAAAGACTCTGTGACTATTCCATATAACTCATTCACTTAAGCTCCTTCTATCTGTATTTCTCTTCCTCCTCTGGGAGAAAGAAATGTTATATTTGTTATTTGCCAGGACTATTAAGATGCACAGATAATAAAGCTATCATGCTATAATTTGATGTTCAGAAATCCTATCAGATGCTAGATGTTCTTCCAGAGGTAAATACAATATAGTGTCTAACCTACTAAAAGGCAAGGAAAAATTGTTAGCACACAACAGATACAGTCCAGTAAACAACTGTTAGAAAATGATAATCCATTTAGTGGATTTTCCAAGATCTTCACTCCTTTTCTTGTTTCTGTTGCTTTCAATTTTATTGCTAATTATATGTGCAGGGAAGAGAAGCTAGCAGAAGGGAGAATTGCATCTCTTAATTTGGTTAGTGTTAGCACTTGTTAACAAATATTGTCAATTGTTTTGTATTTCTGGAGACTGATATTATAGACTTTAATGAGACTTTTGGATTAACTATAAATAGTATTTATTCATTCACTTTTCCCACTTGACTTATCCCCCACCAGTACAGACTCAAGAGTTTTGTTCTTGTTGTTTTATGATAGAGTCTTCTCTCCTAGTTTGTTTTTGTTTTGTTTAATTTGTTTTGCTCCCTATCATGAATATATGGGAGTGATAATATGAACATAATTTGCAAGATACAATTGGAGCTGATAATACTTTAACACAATTATATTTTAAAAATTATTTTATCTTAATTCTTTTAAATAAAATATCCCAATCTGGGGTTTGGAATTAACAGATACACACTACTATATATGAAATAGATAAATAATAAGGATCTATTGCCTAGCACAGGGAACTATATTCAATATCTTGTAATAAGCTATAATGGAAATATATATATATTATTATTAACTGGATCGTATATATATGTACATATATACGTGTATGTATTAACTGAATCACTTTGCCGTACACCTGAAACTAGCACAACACTGTAAATCAATTATACTTCAATAAAAAATCCCAGGGACATCCCTGGTGGTCTAGTGGTAAAGACTCCCCACTTCCACTGCAGGGGGCACAGGTTGGAGCCCTGGTGGGAACTAAGATCCCGCATGCCGTGCGGTGTGGCCGAAAAGAAAAAAAAAAAAATCCCAATCCTATATTGTTAAATTTGCATAATTCAATATAAACATTAATTTTTTCCAGAAAATGTTTTTGTAAAAGAAGATATAATTTCATGGAGAAAAAAAGAATGACAGAGAAGAAGGGTGTATGAGGATCAACTATTCTAATCTGCTAGTATGAAAAAAGCAGTCTTCCAGAAGTGAAAATCAAATGGTGGGAAATACTGAATGTTTTTAAAATGTTATATAATTACTTAATTGCCTCATTCTCCTAAATGGTTCCCTCTGTCCCCTTAGGCTTTGTTACCCTAACTCTAGAAATGATCCCATAATCCTGGGGAGAATGTATATATAATCTGAAATATGTAAGCATTAAAGATACATATGTTCAGCAACACATGCATCATTGATTTCTTTTATATTTCCCAGATAAAGGTATAAATATCCTGAGACAGGTATGCTTTTCACTTTAGAAAGTCTAATAATAGTAAAAAAAAAGATTCATTCTAGCCACCTGAGTGTACACTTACAACAGGAAGACAGATCACAAGATTCTCAAATTCTCATAGATACGACAGCATTTTTTATCAATCATTTGCAAGATTACTTAGCATCTGAAAGTACTCCTACTAAAACTAATACATTCACAGCCTGCTCAGCATTAATATTTTACTGTTACATGAGAAGCGAGAAAATTTTTATAAACCTTCAAGTTCAACTAAAATATGGTTGAACATTCTTAAGACACCTTGACAGCAAGTGACACTTTGCTTTTGAATATTTTAATTATTCTATACTACAAAAGGTTGTGGTCATCTAGGAAAGAAATATTTTCCTAGGAGAAAGAGAGATGCAAGAGAAAAGAGGAGCAGAAATCAGGAAAAGTTCCCATCTATTTCAATGCCAATTTCAATATTATTATTATCAAATAATATTTCATAAAATCAAAGAACAGGAAGGGTTCTTAATATTTCATTCAATCCACACCCATGCCTCCTGCAAGGAGACAGAAAATCAGAAAAAGAGGAAAAACAACTTTTGATCTTGAATCAAGAAAAGCAGTTCATCAGCCTCTGGTCTATTTATAAATATTCCAGACACAGGAAAAAGTCATATTACTTTTAAACGGTTATCAGGTTCATAATCAATTTGCTCAACTGTGTACAGTAGATTATTTTGGCAACCAAAGCAGGCAGAACTCCTTTCTGCCATTCATCAGACACTTAAAAGATGAGCTAATTTATTAAAAATTCACAGAATCACAAACCTAGAATTAAGGCTGAGGGTCACCTGATAGGAGCACTTCATTTTACAGATAAAGAGACTATGACTATAAAAAGTGACAGGTTTTGCCCATGGTCACAAAGATAGTCAGAAAAAGACCAAGATTCAAATGGAGGGACATTACCTGGCAGGTGAACATTCATTTTACTACACCAGGCTAATTGTACAGCTTCCTTTATTATTTTTTATTTTGCAGCAGTCTAAAATGGCAGCAGAAACTAACATGGGTATGAAAACTCAAAGACCTTTTCCTCTACTTGCTAAGGGGAATCAAGATCTTACCCTATGAGTTATGTGTCAGACATGGTTCAGAAGAAGCCAGTCGTTCAGATGTTTGCCAGCTTGCCCTTGCAGTGCCCTCACCTGCTACAGCAGAAGATTGCTAATAACTGTATCGAAGTCAAGAAAATTTTAGAGGTGCATGTTCAAATTTATGATTTTGGTGCTAATATATATTAGCAGAAAAACTGTATGTACAGATTGGGTAAGAAAATTAATATATTACTTCTGCATATGTAATAACATACTCACAGTTTCAACATAAGACATGTCTACTATTAGAGCTCTCTAAATCTCTACTGTGGGTATTCTATAAGAAGGATGAGACTCATAACCTCTGTTTTGATACTGCTTTGCCCGCACTTCAATAGACTTTTTAGATATTTCCTTGATTTCACTTTTAATATAAATCCCATTAAGAAAAATAACAAACCAACATACAAGATTTCCATGGTACCTGGAATTCAATTTTGTCTACCAAAAACCACCAAGAAAGCAAAAAAGGACCCATATTCATCAGCATTTAGGCTAGGAATACCAAAAATAGAATGTCTTGACCTGGGAACTCTGTGGCATGAATGTTGTTTAAAGCAGTCTTGACAGATTCACCTAATCAAGATGTCATGTTGTTGTGGCACATCATACCGACATTCATGTGAAACACAACCGGTGGAAAGAAAAAGGAGAGAAAGACACACTCACTCTTCGGCTGATGTTTTATTTATTACATAACCACCAAATGTTAAGTAAACAGGGAAGCAGATTTTCTCTTATTTAAAACCATGAAAGGAAAAGTCCTTTATCTGGAAATTATGATTAAACGTTTTATGATCAAACTGGGAATAATAAGTGTAGTCATATTTGTTTCCAGAAAAGAATCAAGCTTAATACACTTATACAAATATAGCCTTCCTAAGAAAATAGATATTGAAGCTGAGGCTCCTAGAAGTTCATAAAACTCAGACTGAAGGGAACTGCATTTAGAATCTTACACATCCAGGATGAGCATCAAAATGAACTAAGAAATTAGCAAAAAACTATATATATAATGTATCTGTGAAATTATATTAAATATAATGAAAAAACCCAAAATACACACTGTCACCTAAGAGAAAATTTTACCAATTAAATTGTTTAATTATTGTGGTGATTTACAAAAAATACAAAATTATTTAAAATATTTCCCATCTAAGCTACTGATATTTTTATGGAAAGAATGAGTTGCCAAATATTTGAAAAATAGTCACACATCCTGAACAAGCTCACAAACTGTAATATTATTATTACAGAAAGATAATAGCTGAATGTGAAATATTGGATGTGAATAGTTGATTTTTTTCTTTGTTCTTATTGCACTTCATTGGCATTGCTTTCATCTCTTTACAGAAGAATTCAGAATGTAGACCCTAGACCCCAGAATGTAGACCTTTGGAAAAAGGGGAAATGCTCTGTGAAGCAAGCTACAATGCAGGGGCAGATCCTAGGGAGGGGACAAAAGTGCCAGGGTTCCATACCAAAGAAGCAGGTTAATTAATGATGGGCAATACTGGAGGGTCAGTGTGAGAAAAGGAGAAAAAGGTTTGCTAACCTAAGAATACCACAACCTTGAAACGACTGCCCTCTAGAGCAAAGATAACTTTTTCTTATTCACAGGAGTATCAACAGTAAACTCAGGTAGTTTTTATATTGCAATCAACTTCCATTCCATATTTGAAACCCAAAATGCATTTACTTACAAACACACATAATAAATGATGATTAGGAACCCTGTGTGTATTTAATCCATAATGCATCTAACCTGTTGAAAACTAGCATTAGGGATGGAGAATTAGATTCAGTGGTTCAACAGCACAATTTCATGGCTGCAACAAAAAGGGTGCCATTACTCAGGGAGAATTAGTCATCAGATTTAGTCATCATTACACACACACACACAAATACATATATATATATAGACTCTCTTCTTAAAATTCTCTAAAAACTGTATTTCTAACTTAACTTCCAATATTATCCCATCTCAGGATCTACATGAATTCACAGTTAAAAATGACTCTTGGAGTACCTTTACTTGTTTAGATTTAATTAATTTCTCCCACTCCTTTTCTCAGTGGAGATGGAAATCCCATGTTCACCACCTTCAAAACAATTTCTAATTGTAATCTTTAAAGTCACTGTATTTGTTCAGGTCATCTGAGAAGCACGCACCAAGATGACATCAGTCTTTCAGGAGACTTGTTGAAGAAAAACTGCCAAAGAATAAAAGGGAAGAAGCAGGAGTAGACATAAAAAGCCTTCAGACTGCAATGCAGTCTGAAAGGAGAGAGGCAAGAAGGAGGGTTGGGGAGGTAGTCTCAGCCTGCAGTACAGCTCTAAGAAAATCTCAGCCAGAAAGATAGGGAGTTCCCAAGCCAGATCTGCCCAATAGAGGAGTCCAATATCCCATCAGAATGGGCCAACACTGACATCCTGGCCATACTCAATCACTGGCTGAGAATATCCTAGAGAAGTATGACTTTATTCTAGAAATGGTGGTGGAGCCAGAGAGGTGGCAGTTGGAAGTGTCTTTAACTATGCTTCCCAGAGCAGGAGTTCTGAGGTGTCTTTCCATGACTGCAATAGTAGTTTTTGAACTCTTCTTGCATTTTAAAAGAAGATCTAAATTGTGTCCTAGAATGTGAAGATGCTTGGTAAATGCCCCCAAATATGCAAGAATATGTATATCAATTTACCCTGCTAACTGAAGACAGGGATTCTATCAGTATCACAGTGACAGAGGAATTAAATTGACAGGGGAATTAAACAGTGACGGGGAATTAAATTGTTAGCTATTGTTATAGCTAACAAAACACTGTACTTGGATAAATATATATCTTAATTCACATGGTAAATTTAACAAAAACCTGAGGACCCGACTTCCACCCGACTTCCCGACTTCTTATTTTTCACTTGATTGATGAAACATATCTTTGAATAAGTTTTTCACTTTTTCAGTAAGGGAAACATTCTCCTTCAGAATATGTATATCCAAGAATTCATTTCTACTGTTTTTGTAAAATCATACCACCTAGACTGAGAGAAAGGAATTATAGCTTAGTTGATGAAAATGTCATAAGGTGGGGCCCATGTGTCTCTCCTCACATAATTTTTTGCCTGATTTTTAAATTGTTTAATGATTGAAAATCTTGTCCCCAAAACAATATCATTAACTCCTCAAGGGAAGAAAACATGTATGTCTTCAACTCTTTATTTTTAATTTCTTTTATTGAGTATAGTTGATTTACAACGTTGTGTTAGTTTCTGGTGCGCACCAAAGTGATTCATTCAGCTATATATATATATATATATATATACTTTTTCATATTCTTTTCCATTATGGTTTATGACAGGACACTGAATATAGTTCCCTGTGCTATACAGTAGGACCTTGTTGTTTATCCATTCTACAATAATAGTTTGCCTCTGCTAATCCCAAACTCCCACTCCATCCCTCCCCCCTCCCCCCTCCCCCTTCACAACCATAAGTCTGTTCTCTATGTCTGTCTCCCCACATAATTCTTAAAAGACCAAGGTAGAACTATGGCATGTAAGGACATGGGGTTTGAAGGTGAGAAGTTCCAAGGCCACTAAGGAACAACTGGAGAAATGAACTTAACTACATAGAAACTGTGGTGGTTACTTGAATTTGTTTTCCCATACGTCATTTTACTCTCCTCTTGGAGAGATTTAGAAGGCTAAAAAATCATGTAACTTAGACGTCTCTGGAAATTGGTTTCTAGAAGTGAATTAGTTGCATTCACATTGTATTTGCGAGGTAGTAGTGGCTAGCAAGCAAGCACTGACAAGAGTGTTTTTGCCTCAGGCTGAATGTTCTGCTCTCTCATCATTAGTCATCTGGGTATAAGGTGGCAATGGTAGTAGGTGTGGCAATAGCAGGGTTTGCTCTGTCTTTATCACAGCTATGGTGTTGTGATTGTGTAACAAAAAGTCCAATGACAACCTCCTTACAATGCCTCTGTCAATACCTAATTTCCTCATGTAAACACCTAATTCCTGTAAACATCAAATTCCTTGTAGTAAGTCTCTTTCTTTCTGTTTGTTTCATTTTCTTGAATGAAAACCTTAACTGATACAATCGTTAAAACAGAGAACTACATGTCTAATAGGGAGGTAAACTCACTGAAACCATAAGGTGGAGGACTTATGACCATACTTGCATCGAGATGGAAAGTTACTATGGAAGAGTCATGATTTTGCTAAGGATCTGCCAAAGAAAGAGAACTTAGGTAGTAAATCCTGTGGAAGAAGATTCTTGGTAGGGAATACTGTAATGTTTAAAAACTCACTGGCAGATTTTGATATAGATAGGGAGAGGAAAGATTTCAGGGACCAGCTCCTAGCACTTAAGGTTAATACCTCCTTGTGTTAAAGAGCACTTCAGAGTTTACAAAATGGAACCATCTGAGCATTTTTCAGCTAGTGTTCTAGACAAATTGAGCTAAACACAAATATTATTATCTGTTTGGTACATAAGGAAACTGGGTCTCAAAGAGATTTTCATAACTGGCAACTAGTAGAATTTGAATAAAACTCTGTTTTTTAGTTTTCAGTATATTTTTATCCAGTACAGCACAGCCTCTCCACATAATAATCTCTCTCATACAACAGTAAAGTTTTTTAAAATGTAATTTGAACTCATAGATGAAATACTTAGGTATTGTACAGAAATTAGAAAAAAAATCTGTAAATACGTTTATATTCTATACTCAAATAAATAATAAAAGAATACACTTATCACTGACCTCTTAGCAGAACAACTAAAACTTGCAACAGCAGGCCTAACAGCAATCTCATTTTCCATGTCTAATAGCACCCTGGAAGTGCATATATGCTTTGATTTTTATCTTCTAAAGACACTATACTTCTTACTCTCTTGGGGGTATTATCATTATCCATTTATTCCTACTCTTGGTGATCATACCTCTCTATTTCACATCCATTTAATAAAGATTCAGAGTTACTGAAAATTTATAACACTGTGTATCATTTAATATTCATGCAGAATTTAAAGCACCAGACGGTAACATGCACAAAACAAAAGTAATGTGTTTTATGAGATATATTAGCACAAACGGGGTGTACTTCAAGGTGAGCAACAGAATAGAAGCAAAACAAACAGGGCTGTGCAATCTATCTTATGGCAGGCTATCTAGCATGGTCAAACCAGACTAAATGCTTTTGGTTCTACCATTTGAAGTGACCTGCAATTCACATTTATTCAATCCAAAAATTATTGCAATTTAATAAAATGTAACTAGAATTAAATCTATATATCATACTTTTATCAAAGGAAATTTGCTGTGGGGAGGATTACTACATTTTGTATTTAGCATCACAAACACTAACATCATTAAACAGTTTTGCTACCATATAATGAGCATCAAATATGTGCCAGGAACTATGTTAGGTGCTTTACATAAATCATCACATTTATGCTTCAGAGTAACCTTATACAATGTTAAAATTTACATTTGTAGATAGAGTAACCTCTCAGCAAGTTTAAGAGATCTTCTTAAGAGCAAATGATTAATAAGTGATAGCACAAAATTTGAAATTGAATAACTGTGCATGTATGACTACACCAAACAAGCTCTCTAGGCTCACACTGGAATAAACTGTCATACATTACATTAAACTAGGTCACCTGGTTCATTTTTAATCTAAAGCCCTCAGCAAATACTTCCTGAACTTCTCTTATGTTCAAGCTACCTAGAACAGCTGTGCTTTGAAAGGGTGAAATTAGTGAATTAAACACAAATCCTGCTATAAAGATGCTGAAATTGGCAGGCAGGTAAGACCCATACTAACAATGATACAATGAGGAAAGTGATGTGAGCCCTAAGAAACAGACAAATATAATCCTTTAGAAGTCAAGAGAAGAAATTACTATGCTTTGCTGAATCAGGAATGACTATGTGGAAGTGATGGCATATGAACCAGGCCTAGAGAGATAGATAAAATTTAAAGTCAGATAATAATAAGTGTTGGTGAGGATGTGGAGAAATTGGAAGGCTTCTACATTGCTCAGACATGTAAAATGGTGCAGCTGCTTTGGAAAACAGTCAGGTAGTTCCTCAATGGATTAAACATCCAGTTACCATATGACCCAGAAATTCTACCTCTAGGTATATATCCATGAGAAATAAAAACATATGTCCATATGAAAACTTGTACAGAAGTGTTTATAGCAGCATCATTCATAATAGAAAAAAGATAGAAATGACCCAAATGTCCACCAGCAAACAAAGGGATAAACAAAATGTGGTATATCCATACAATGAAATATTGTTCTACTGTAAAAAGGAATGGAGTACTGATACATGCCAACAACAGAGATGAATCTTGAAAACATTATGCTTATATGAAAGACATCAGTCCAAAAGTCACACATATTATATGATTCCATTCATTTGAAAGTCCATAATGGAGAAATATGTAGTGACAGCAGTTGCTTCGAGCTGGGAGGGGATAAGGAGATAAGGGTATTACAGGTAAAGGGCATAGGTTTTCTTCTTGCAGTGATGGAAAAGAGGAAAAATTTTTCCAGACACAAGAAACAGCATAAGCCCACAAAAAAGATTTAGCAATTTTGTTTTTACTTTGCCCTATTGCTGCTACTTTTTGTATGATGTTGTTTTAACAACATAGTGTTCATATAAAAAAATGTTAACCATCCACAAACTGACATTTTTTCTTACTTGTACTATTAAGGCATAACCAAACTTAAAATGAACATAAAATCCTCCCTTACACTTTTCCTTCCATGGCTAAATTACAGTTACTCTCTTATTGTTTGTTTTTTTATTTTGATTTATAATTGAGTGTCCTGGTATATTAGTTTTCTATTGCTATGTAACAAATTACCACACATTTAGAAGCTGAAAATAGCATCTATGTGTTATCTCACAGTTCTGTAGATCAGAAGTCTAGGCAGACATGGGAGGGTTATCTGCCTCAGTATTTTACAAGGCCAAAATCAAGCTATCAGCCAGGCTGGGCTTTTATCTGGAGGCTCTAGGGAAGAATCCACTTCTAAGCTGATCCAGGTCATTGGCAGAATTCAGTTCCTTGATGTTGTAGGACTGAAGTTCCCATTTCCTTGCTGGCTGTTGGTGGGGAGATACTCTCAGCAACTAGAAGCTACATTTTAGTCTTTGCACATGGTCCCCTCCATTTTCAAAGCTGGTAATATAACAGCATATCACATCCTTATTATACTCTGAATATCTCTGACTTTCCTTCTGCCAATATCAGGAGAAAACTCTGCTCCTATAGGGCTCATATGATTAGGCTAAGCCCAACCCTATAATCTCCCTTTTGATTAATTCAAAGTCAATTGATTAGTAACTTTAATTACATCTGAAAAATCCCCTTTTCAATGTATGGTAATATAATCAGGGTGTGCTGTCTCATCATATTCAAATTCTCAGGAATTAGGGCAGGAAATCTTGGTGTTCCATTTTAGATTTCAATCTACTACACCTGGTTTAAATGTAAAACATTTTATGAATAAGCAAACTTTGGAAATACTAAGAAATAATAAATGTTTCTTTTCTCTGTACACTATCTCCACAGGCTTTACCAGTTTATGTACATCATGATTTTTTAAGAAGGTTAATACTTTGTGCTGGTATTTTTCAAATTGTGTACCATGGTTCATTATATTACTTTAGTTCATCATGACCAGCATTGGTCATAGGAAAAGGAAACTGAATAGAAAATATTAAAATCAATCACAAGAGGTTAAAGGTATTTTTGTGAATGATTTCTTATTCACCATACATACTGTGTGACACATGATGTTTTGCTTATCATGTGTCAGGCAGTGTTCTAAGAATTTTATAAAATTCACACATGTGTCAATAATAATACAGGCATACCTCAGGGATATTGCAGGTTCAGTTACAGACCACTGCAATAAAGCAAATAGCACAATAAAGCAAGTCACATGAATTTTTTGGTTTCCCAGTGCTTATAAAAGTTATGTTTACACTATACTGTAGTCTATTAAGTGTACTATAGCAGTATGTCTAAAAACACAATGTACATACCTTAATAAAAAAATACTTTATTGCTGAAAATTGCTATCCATCATCTGAGCCTTCAGCGAGTCATAATCTTTTTTGCTGGTGGAGGGTCATGCCTCAATGTTACTGGCTTCTGACTGATCAGAATAGTAGCTGCTGAAGGTTGCAGTGGCCTCCAGCAATTTTCTTAAAATAAGACAACAATGAAGTATGCTACATCAATTGACTCTTTATGAGCGATTTCTCTGTAGCATACAATGCAGTTTGATAGCATTTTACTTACAGCAGAAATTCTTTCACAATTGGAATCAATCCTCTCAAAACCTGCTGCTGCTTAATCAACTAAGTTTATGTAATATTCTAAATCCTTTGCTGTCATTTCAACAATCAAGTCCACCATCTTACATGGGCATGTTTGTGGCTCCTCAAAATAATTACAATAGTAACATCAAAGATCACTGATCACAGATCACCACAACAAATATAATAATAATGAAAAAGTTTGAAATATTTTGAGAATTACCAAAATAGGACACAGAGATAGGAAGTGAGCAAAGGCTGCTGGAAAATGGCACCAACAGACTCAAGGCAGGGTCGCCACAAACCTCCAATTTGTAAAAAAGGAAATATCTGCAAATCATAACAAAGGAAGCACAATAAAATGAGGTATGCCTGTATTTACTGATAAAGAAAGAAAGGCAACAGAGAGCCTAGCCAAAGGTGAAACAGTGAATGGTGGAGGCAGGCACGTACCCAAACTCCACCTGAATATCTAGAATCCAACTAATCTAGATCAGTGCTCTTAAGCTCTACACTAGTGCTGTAAATTTTGCTTTGATTTCAAAGTTTCTTTTTTAATCTAATACATTTGAAAGATACCATTCTGTGTAATATTTCCCAAATATAGGTTAGAATGAAATCCTTTGCTGAGTCCACCTATCAAGTTCATCATCAGCCTTGAAAAACATGGCTTTAAAAATGCTTGTTTATAGCATAACAAAATGGCAAATCTTACATAAATATTTAATTTCTAAATAAACTTCATAAAATTAAAGATTATTTCTATTCATTCATCAAAGTAAATATAAGCAAATATTTATTGTTCAAACTTTCATTTTTTAGGACCATTAAAATTTTTAAGTATCATCTGGAAGATATTTCTTTTTTTTCTGTTTTGAAGATATTTCTAAATGTTAAATTAAAATGTCAGAAAGAAGCTTCCATATTTATGACCTAAACTGGAAGCTGAGCAAGTGTTACACTCTTTCCCATGGCAGTGAGTAATACCCTGTACCATGAAGTGAGGATTCACTCTAAACTTGAGCAATCTCAATGAGCAGTGTCACCCTCTGGCTGACATATTTAGCTTTTCTGCCTCTCCTCTCTCCTATAAGTTCAATAAAATTTTTTCACGTGACTTCAGTAAAAAAAAAAAAAAAAAAAATAGAGTGATCTCATCAAATCCTGGCATAGCAAGAATTTGAAGTATTTTTTTAAATTATTAAATGAATAACAGAAATAATATATGTTGTCATGACTGCTCTGTCTTTGCTTTTGAGTTTAGGAAATTCTCTTTTTCTGAAAAAAATAATTTTTTAAATTAAAGTATAGTTGATTTACAATGTATTGGTTTCTTCTGTACAACAAAGTGATTCAGTTATATATATATGTGTGTGTGCATATATATATACATTTTCATATTCTTTTTCATTATAAGTTATTACAGGATATTGAATATAGTTCTCTGTGCTGTACAATAGGGCCTTGTTGTTTATCTATTTTATATATAGTAGTTTGTATCTGCTAATCTCGAGCTCCCAATTTATCCCTCCCACCTCGCCGTTCTCCTGTGGTAGCCATACATTTGTTTTCTAAGTCTGTGAGTCTGTTTCTGTTTGTAAATAAGTTCATTTGTATCATATTTTATATTCCACATATAAATGATATCATATATTTGTTTTTCTCTGTCTGACTTATTTCACTTAGTATGATAAACTCTAGACCAACCCATGTTGCTGCAAATGGCATTATTTCATTATTTTTTATGGCTAAGAAATTTTCCATTTTATACATATATTATACCCTCTTTATGCATTCATCCATTAATGGACATTGAGATTATTTCCATGTCTTGGATATTATAAATAGGGCTGCTACGAACACTGGGATGCATGTATCTTTTTGAATTAGAGTTTTTGTTTTTTCTGGATATATGCCAAGGAGTGGGACTGCTGGATCATATGGCAACTCTCTTTTTAGTTTTTTAAGGAATACCCATACTGTTTTCCATAGCAGCTGCACCAATTTACACTCCCACCAACAGTGTAGGAGGGTAACCTCTTCTTCACACCCTCTCCAGCATTTATTATTTGTAGACTTTTTTTTAACATCATTATTCAAGTATAATTGCTTTACAATGGTGTGTTAGTTTCTGCTTTATAACAAAGTGAATCAGTTATACATATACACATGTTCCCATATCTCTTCACTCTTGCATCTCTCTCCCACCCCCCCTCCCTATCCCACCCCTCTAGGTGGTCACAAAGCACCGAGCTGATCTCCCTGTGCTATGCGGCTGCTTCCCACTAGCTATCTATTCTACGTTTGGTAGTGTATATATGTCCATGCCACTCTCTCACTTTGTCACAGCTTACCCTTCCCCCTCCCCACAGCCTCAAGTCCATTCTCTAATAGGTCTGCATCTCCATTCCCATCTTCACCTCAGGTTATTCATGACCTTTTTTTTTTTTCCTTAGATTCCATAAATGTGTTAGCATACTGTATTTGTTTTTCTCTTTCTGACTTACTTCACTCTGTATGACAGACTTGTAGGTCCATTAACCTCACTACAAATAACTCAATTTCATTTCTTTTTATGGCTGAGTAATATTCCATTGCATATATTCCATTGCATATATCTTAATCCATTCATCTGATGATGGACACTTAGGTTGCTTCCATCTCCTGGCTATTGTAAATAGAGCTGCAATGAACATTTTGGTACATGACTCTTTTTGAATTATGGTTTTCTCATGGTATATGCCCAGTAGTGGGATTGCTGAGTTGTATAGTAGTTCTATTTGTAGTTTTTTAAGGAACCTCCATATTCTTCTCCATAGTGGCTGTATCAATTTACACTCCCACCAGCAGTGGAAGAGTGTTCCATTTTATTCACACCCTCTGCAGCATTTATTGTTTCTACATTTTATGATACTGGCCATTCTGACCAGTGTGAGATGATATCTCATTGTAGTTTTGATTTGCATTTCTCTAATGATTAATGATGTTGAGCATTCTTTCATGTGTTTGTTGGCAATCTGTACATCTTCTTTGGAAAAATGTCTATTTAGGTCTTCTGCCCAATTTTGGATTCAGTTGTTTGTTTTGATATTGAGCTACATGAGCTGCTTGTAAATTTTGGAGAATAATCCTTTGTCAGTTGCTTCATTTGCAAATATTTTCTCCATTCTGAGGGTTGTCTTCTAGTCTTGTTTATGGTTTCTTTTGCTGTGCAAAAGCTTTTAACTTTCATTAGGTACCATTTTATTATTTTTGTTTTTATTTCCATTTCTCTAGGAGGTGGGTCAAAAAGGATCTTGCTGTGATTTATGTCATAGAGTGTTCTGCCTATGTTTTCCTCTAAGAGTTTTATAGTTTCTGGCCTTACATTTAGGTCTTTAATCCATTTTGAGCTTATTTTTGTGTA
>NC_041224.1:110322577-110324439 GCF_002837175.3 Physeter macrocephalus | reverse complement strand
CCACTGTATATTCTTGACTCCTTTATCAAAGATAAGGTGACAATATGTGCGTGGGTTTATCTCTGGGCATTCTATCCTGTTCCATTGATCTATATTTCTGTTTTTGTGCCAGCACCATACTGTCTTGATTACTGTAGCTTTGTAGTATAGTCTGAAGTCAGGGAGCCTGATTCCTCCAGCTCCATTTTTCGTTCTCAAGATTGCTTTGGCTATTCGGGGTCTTTTGTGTTTCCATACAAATAGTGAAATGTTATGTTCTAACTCTGTGAAAAATACCAGTGATCTTTTGATAGGGATTGCATTGAATCTGTAGATTACTTTGGGTAGTAGAGTCATTTTCACAATGTTGATTCTTCCAATCCAAGAACATGGTGTATCTCTCCACCTATTTGTATCATCTTTAATTTCTTTCATCAGTGTCTTATAATTTTTTGCATACAGGTCTTTGGTCTCCTTAGGTAGGTTTATTCCTAGATATTTTATTCTTTATGTTGCAGTGGTAAATGGCAGTGTTTTCTTAATTTCACTTTCAGATTTTTCATCATTAGTGTATAGGAATGCCAGAGATTTCTATGCATTAATTTTGTATCCTGCTACTTTACCAAATTCATTGATTAGCTCTAGTAGTTTTCTGGTAGCATCTTTAGGATTCTCTATGTATAGTATCATGTCATCTGCAAACAGTGACAGCTTTACTTCTTCTTTTCCAATTTGGATTCCTTTTATTTCTTTTTCATCTCTGATTGCTGTGGATAAAACTTCCAAAAATATGTTGAATAAGAGTGGTGAAAGTGGGCAACCTTGTCCTGTTCCTGATCTTAGTGGAAATGGTTTCAGTTTGTCACCACTGAGGACGAAGTTGGCTGTGGGTTTGTCATATATGGCCTTTAATATGTTGAGAGAAGTTCCCTCTATGTCTTTCTGCAGGGTTTTTATCATAAATGGGTGTTGAATTTTGTCGAAAGCTTTCTCTGCATCCATTGAGATGATCATACGGTTTTTCTCCTTCAATTTGTTAATATGGTGTAGCACGTTGACTGATTTGCATATATTGAAGAATCTTTGCATTCCTGGAATAAACCCCACTTGATCATGGTGTATGATCCTTTGAATGTGCTGTTGGATTCTGTTTGCTAGTACTTTGTTGAGGTTTTTTTCATCTATGTTCATCAGTGATATTGGCCTATAGTTTTCTTTCTTTGTGACATCTTTGTCTGCTTTTGGTATCACGGTGATTGTGGCCTCGTAGAGTGAGTTTGGGAGTATTCCTCCCTCACTATATTTTGGAAGAGTTTGAGAAAGATAGGTGTTAGCTCCTCTCTAAATGTTTGATAGAATTCAACTGTGAAGCCATCTGGTCCTGGGCTTTTGTTTGTTGGAAGATTTTTAATCACAGTTTCAATTTCAGTGCTTGTGATTGGTCTGTTCATATTTTCTATTTCTTCCTGATCCAGTCTTGGCAGGTTGTGCATTTCTAAGAATTTTGTCCATTTCTTCCAGGTTTTCCATTTTATTGGCATAGAGTTTCTTGTAGTAATCTCTCATGATCTTTTGTATTTCTGCAATGTCAGTTGTTACTTCTCCTTTTTCATTTCTAATTCTATTGATTTGAGTCATCTCCCTTCTAGTTTGGCTAATAATGTTTTATCAATTTTGTTTATCTTCTCAAAGAATCAGCTTTTAGTTTTATTGATCTTTGCTATCATTTCCTTCATTTGTTTTTCATTTATTTCTCATCTGATCTTTATGATTTCTTTCCTTCCGCTAACTTTGGGGGTTTTTTATTCTTCTTTCTCTAATTGCTTTAGGTGCAAGGTTAGGTTGTTTATTCGAGATGTTTCCTGTTTCTTAAGGTAGGATTG
>NC_041224.1:110321740-110322299 GCF_002837175.3 Physeter macrocephalus | reverse complement strand
CTCCATTGTCATTTGTTTCTAGGTATTTTTTGATTTCCTCTTTGATTTCTGCAGTGATCACTTCGTTATTAAGTAGTGTATTGTTTAGCCTCCATGTGTTTGTATTTTTTACAGATCTTTTCCTGTAATTGGTATCTAGTCTCACAGCGTTGTGGTCGGAAAAGATACTTGGTACAATTTCAATTTTCTTAAATTTACCAAGGCTTGATTTGTGACTCAAGATATGATCTATCCTGGAGAATGTTCCATGAGCACTTGAGAAAAATGTGTATTCTGTTGTTTTTGGGTGGAATGTCCTATAAATATCAATTAAGTCCATCTTGTTTAATGTATCATTTAAAGCTTGTGTGTCGTTATTTATTTACATTTTGAATGATCTGTCCATTGGTGAAAGTGGGGTGTTAAAGTCCCCTACTATGATTGTTTTACTGTCGATTTCCCCTTTTATGGCTCTTAGTATTTGCCTTAGGTTTTGAGGTGCTCCTATGTTGGGTGCATAAACATTTACAATTGTTATATCTTCTTCTTGGATCGACCCCTTGATAATTATGTAGTGTCC
>NC_041224.1:110285166-110320807 GCF_002837175.3 Physeter macrocephalus | reverse complement strand
CTTGCTCCTTCATCTGCTGTGTGTTTTTCTGTCTTTTCATTTTGCTTATCTTACTGTGTTTGGGGTCTCCTTTTCGCAGGCTGCAGGTTCGTAGTTCCCGTTGTTTTTGGTGTCTGTCCCCAGTGGCTAAGGTTGGTTCAGTGGGTTGTGTAGGTTTCCTGGTGGAGGGGACTAGTGCCTGTGTTCTGGTGGATGAGGCTGGATCTTGTCTTTCTGGTGGGCAGGTCCACGTCTGGTGGTGTGTTTTGGGGTGTCTGTGGTCTTATTATGTTTTTAGGCAGCCTTTCTGCTAATGGGTAGGGTAGTGTTCCTGTCTTGCTAGTTGTTTGGCATAGGGTGTCCAGCACTGTAGCTTGCTGGTCCTTGAGTGAAGCTGGGTGTTGGTGTTGAGATGTAGATCTCTGGGAGATTTTTGCCGTTTGATATTACGTGGAGCTGGGAGGTCTCTTGTGGACCAGTGTCCTGAAGTTGGCTCTCCTACCTCAGAGGCACAGCACTGACTCTTGGCTGCAGAACCTAGAGCCTTTCATCCGCACGGCACAGAATAAAAGGGAGGAAAAGTAGAAAGAAAATAAAGGAAATAAAAGAAAATGGAAAAAAGAAAGAAAAAGGAAGGAAGGAAGGAAGGAAGGAAGGAAGGAAGGAAGGAAGGAAGGAAGGAAGGAAGGAAGGAAGGGAATAAAATAAAGTAAGATAAAATAAAATAATTAAAATAAAAAATAATTATTAAGAAGAAAAAAAATTTTTAAGTAAAAAAAAAACAAAAACCGGATGGACAGAATAGGACAAATGGTGAAAGCAAAGCTACACATATGAAATCTCACACAGAAGAATACACATACACACTCACAAAAAGAGGAAAAGGGGAAAAAATAATATATCTTGCTCCCAAAGTCCACATCCTCAATTTGGGATGATTCGTTGTCTATTCAGGCTTTCCACCGATGCAGGGTACATCAAGTTGATTGTGGAGATTTAATCCGCTGCTCCTGAGGCTGCTGGGAGAAATTTCCCTTTCTCTTCTTTGTTCGCACAGCCCCCGGGGTTCAGCTTTGGATTCGGCCCCGCCTCTGCGCATAGGTCGCTGGATGGTGTCTGTTCTTTGCTCAGACAGGACGGGGTTAAAGGAGGAGCTGATTCGGGGGCTCTGGCTCACTCAGGTGGTGTGGGGGTGGGGGGTGGAGGGGCCCACAGTGTGGGGCAAACCTGCAGCAGCAGAGGCCAGTGTGTCGTTGCACCAGCCTGAGGCACGCCGTGCTTTCTCCCGGGGAAGTTGTCCCTGGATCACGGGACCCTGGAAGTGGCGGGCTGCACAGGCTCCCGGAAGTGGGGGTGTGGATAGTGACCTGTGCTCGCACACAGGCTTCTTGATGGCAGTGGCAGCGGCCTTAGCATCTCATGCTCATCTCTGGGATCCGCGCTGATAGCCGCTTCTCACGCCCGTCTCTGGAGCTCCTTTAAGCAGCGCTCTTAATCCCCTCTCCTCGCACACCATGAAACAAAGAGGCAAGAAAAAGTCTCTTGCCTCTTCGACAGGTCCAGACTTTTTCCCGGACTCCCCCCTGGCTAGCTGTGGTGCACTAACCCCTTCAGGCTGTGTTCGCGGTGCTATTCCTCTCCCTGCATCCGACTGAAGCCCGAGCCTCAGCTCCCAGCCCCTGCCCATCCCAGTGGGTGAGCAGACAAGCCTCTCAGGCTGGTGAGTGCTGGTTGACACCAATCGTCTGTGCACGAATCTCTCCGCTTTGCACTCCGCACCCCTGTTGCTGTGCTCTCCTCTGAGGCTCCGCAGCTTCCCCCCCCCTCCACCCCCCACAGTCTCCGCCCAAGAAGGGGCTTCTAATGTGTGGAAACCTTTCCTCCTTCACAGCTCCCTCCCACTGGTGCAGGTCCCGTCCCTATTCTTTTGTCTCTGTTTATTCTTTTTTCTTTTGCCCTACCCAGGTACGTGGGGAGTTTCTTGCCTTTTGGGAGGTCTGAGGTTTTCTGCCAGTGTTCAGTGGGTGTTCTGTAGGAGTTGTTCCACGTGTAGATGTATTTCTGATGTAACTGTGGGGAGGAAGGTGATCTCCGCATCTTACTCTTCCACCATCTTCCCAGCTCCCTCCTAAAACTCTATTATTTGTAGACTTTTTGATGATGGCCATTCTGATTGGTGTGAGGTGATACCTCTTTGAAGTTTTGGTTTGCATTTCTCTAATAATTAGTGATGCTGAGCATCTTTTCATATGCCTATTGTGCATCCGTATGTCTTCTTTGGAGAAATGTGTATTTAGGTCTTCTGCTCACTTTTTGATTAGGTTCTTTGTTTTATTGTTATTGAGTTGTATGAGCTGTTTGTATATTTTGGGAATTAAGCCCTTGTCAGTCACACCGTCTTCAAATATTTTCTTCCATTCCATAGGTCGTCTTTTTGTTTTGTTTCTGGTTTCCTTTGTTGTGCAAAAGCTTATAAGTTTGATTAGGTTCCATTTCTTTATTTTTACTTTTATTTCTATTGCCTTTGGAGACTGACCTACATAAACACTGGTACAATTTATGTCAGAGAATGTTTTGCCTATGTTCTCCTGTAGGAGTTTTATGGTGTCCTGTTTTATATATAAGTCTTTAAGCTATTTTGAGTTTAGTTCTGTGTGTGGTGTGAGGGAGTGTTGATTTACATGTGGCTGTCCAGCTTTGCCACTACCACTTGCCAAAGAGACTGTCTTTTCCCCATCGCATATTCTTGGATTCTTTGTTGAGGACTGACTGACCATAGGTGTGTGGGTTTATTTTGGGGATCTCTATTCTGTTCCATTGATCCATATGTCTGTTTTTGTGCCAGTACCACACTGTTTTAATTACTGTAGCTTTGTCTGAATTCTGGGAGGGTTATGCCTCCAGCTTTGTTCTTTTTTCTCAGGATTTGTTTGGCAATTCTGGGATTTTGTGGTTTCATATAAATTTTAGGATTATTTGTTCTAGTTCTGTGAAAAATGTCATGGGGAATTTGATAGGGATCATATTAAATCTGTAGATTGCTTTTGGTAGTATAGCCATTTTAACAATGTTAATTCTCCCAATACGAAAGCATGAGATATCTTTCCATTTTATTGAATCATGTTCAGTTTCCTTTAAAAGTATTTACAGTTCTCAGCGTAGAAGTCTTTCACCTCCTTGGCCAGGTTTATTCCTAAGTATTTTATGGTTTTCATGCAATTTTAAATAGTATTTTTTTTTTTACTATTCCTTTCTGATATTTCATTGATAGTGTAAAGAAGTGCAACAGATTTCTGTGTGTTAATCTTGTATGCTGCTACCTTGCTCAATTCATTTATCAGTTCTAGTAGTTTCTGTGTGGAGTCTTTAAGGTTTTCTATATATAGTGTCATGTCACCTGCATATAATGATAATTTTACCTCTTCCCTTCCAATTTGTATACCCTTAAATTTCTTTTGTCTTATTTCTGTGGCTAGAACTTCCAAAACTATGTTGAATGAAGACATGATAGTGGGTAGGAAATTCTCTTTTATAGTTAGGTTATTTTTGGCAAATTATTTGTATATAATGGTTTATACACGTGAGTTCTCAAAATACATCCAGTGAATTCTTATGTCATTATTATTGAAAAATGCTTTGGAAGAATACAGACATTTAATGTGAATCCTTATGAATAACCTTAGTTTTTATCCTAATAAAATAAGCAAGTAAATATTAAAGACTATATCAATTTAATTGTTTAGTCCTCTTAAATCTATGGATATCCACTGGATTTATGAGAATTTGTGTTCATGAAAAGATATCTCAAAAGCTGCGGTTTAAAATTATAATCTTATAGAAACCATGTTACTGTAGAAAGTCATTTTCCTGACTAAAAACTTGATGTCTAACTTTTAGAAGAAATGCTCAGTTACACTACACATGATGAGTTGAAAATAATATGACCCATACTTTACATAGAAAACTTCTAAAGAACAAACACATCAGTTAAATAGGGTGGTGCAATTGCTAGTCTTACACTTAATTAATGAATTAAACAATCAATGGCAGTGGGTATGCAGGTCAAAGACAGGAGGTGGGGACAGGGGAAAACAGCCAGAGTGAGTGCCAGTAGATAGAAAGTTTCTATAAGAGAGCCAGGCCCTGTCAAGGCTCCATGGCAGAAGCATGTGGTACTGATACAATTATTAAATCCCTATTGGTGGTACCTTTAATATTTAAAAAAAATTTTGAACCTTATCTGCACCCATCATATTGTGGATGTGTATGCATTTTGTAAATAGTACATGGCATCTTTGTCTGTCTGTATACATACATGTCCTTTATCTTCACCTAAATGCTTTATATTTTTTCCATTTCTATTTTGTAACTTGACACTATGTTTTTAAGATCCTTCCATGTTGCTCTAAGTAATTCAGTTCATTGCTTCTAGCATTGTTTAACATATTAAGGTATATATTTAATACATTTTACTCTTGCTTCCATGAGTATAATTGAATCTGGGAAATGAGATTTTCTTTATCTCAATGAATTCCTGGTCTGTTTTATACGTCTAAATAATCACTGAAGGTTATCTGAATCTGAGTTCTTTCCAGGAAATACTGAAATAATAGGGATCATTTATATGGATTTATAAAATATTTTTGCAACAGTTGTTATAGATTTGTTTTTATTAATATCTTAGAATAGTTAATATCTGAAAGAATATTCCCTTCTCTATGCAGGTAGATCAATGATAGGTTACCCTGTAGAAGCTGAGTTAATCTATCGGTCCCAGCCTCTATTATTCTTTGATAATTCACTTCAATGCTATATCCTTGAGAATATGATTATATTCTCTCACATAACAAAAAAGTTTAAGGATAATACCATCAAGGCAGTTGCTTTGACTAGAGAAAGAACAAGCAAAATGCAAAGTTAGTAGAAGGAAAGAAACCAGAAAGATCTGAGCAGAAATAAATGAAATAGAGATGAAGAAAACAATAGAAAAGATCAATGAAACTAAAAGCTGGTTCTTTGAAAAGATAAACAAAATTAATAAACCTTTAGGCAGACTCATCAAGAAAAAGAAGGAGAGAGCTCAAATCAATAAAATTAGAAATGAAAACATAAATTACAATGGACACCACAGAAATACAAAAGATCATAAGAAACTACAAAATACAAGCAACTATACACCAATAAAATGAACAACCTAGAGGAAATAGACAAATTCTTAGAAAGGTATAATCCCCCAAGACTGAACCAGGAAGAATTAGAAAATATGAACAGACCAATCACAAGTACTGAAATTGAAACTTTGATTTAAAAACTCCCAACAAACAGAAGTCCAGGGCCAAATAGCTTCACAGGCAAATTCTATCAAACATTTAGAGAAGGGTTAACACCTATCCTTCTGAAACTATTCCAAAAAAATCACAGTGGAAGGAACACTCCCAAACTCATTCTATGAGGCCACCATCACCCTGATACCAAAACAAAACAAAGATGCCACACACACACAAAAAAAATTACAGGCCAATGTCACTGATGAACATAGCTGAAAAAATCCTCAACAAAATACGAGCAAACCCAATCCAACAATACATTAAAAGGTTTATACACCATGATCAAGTGGGATTTATCCCAGGTATGCAAGGATTTTTCAATATCCACAAATCAACCAGTGTGATACACCACATTAACAAACTAAAGAAAAAACCACACGATCATTTCAGTACATGCAGAAAAAGCTTTTGACAAAATTCAATACCCATTTATGATAAAAACTCTCCAGAAAGCGGGAACAGAGGGAACATACCTCAACATAATAAAGGCCATATATGACAAACCCACAGCTAACATCATACTCAACTGTGAAAAGCTAAAAGCATTTCCTCTAAAATGAAGAACAAGAAAAGGATGTCCACTCTCATCACTTTTATTCAACACAGTTTTGGAAGTCCTAGCCACAGCAATCAGAGAAGAAAAAATAATAATAAACGGAATCCAAATTGGAAAAGAAGTAAAACTGTCACTGTTTGCAGATGACATGATACTATTCATAGAAAATCCTAAAGATGCTACCAGAAAACTACTAGAGCTCCTCAATTAATTCAGTAAAACTGAAGGATATAAAATTAATACACAGAAATCTGGTACATTTCTATACACTAACAACAAAAGATCAGAAAGAGGAATTAAAGAAACAATCTCATTCACCATCACATCAAAAAGTATAAAATACCTAGGAATAAACTTACCTAAGGAGGCAAAAGACCTGTACTCTGAAAACTATAAGATGCTGATGAAAAAAACAGATGACACAAACAGATGAAAAGATATACCATGTTCTTGGATTTGAAGAATCAATATTGTAAAAATGTCTGTACTACCCAAGGCAATCTACAGATTCAATAAAATCCCTATCAAATCACCAATGGCATTTTTCACAGAACTAGAAGAAAAAAATCATAAAATTTCTGTGGACACACAAGACTCTGAAGAGTCAAAGCAATTTTGAGAAAGAAAAACAGAGCTAGAGGAATCAGGCTCCCTGACTGCAGAATATACTACAAAGCTACAGTCATCAAAACAGTACGGTACTGACACAAAAACAGAAATATAGATCAATGGAACAGGATAGGCAAAAGACCTGTACTCTGAAAACTATAAGATGCTGATGAAAAAAACAGATGACACAAACAGATGAAAAGATATACCATGTTCTTGGATTTGAAGAATCAATATTGTAAAAATGTCTGTACTACCCAAGGCAATCTACAGATTCAATAAAATCCCTATCAAATCACCAATGGCATTTTTCACAGAACTAGAAGAAAAAAATCATAAAATTTCTGTGGACACACAAGACTCTGAAGAGTCAAAGCAATTTTGAGAAAGAAAAACAGAGCTAGAGGAATCAGGCTCCCTGACTGCAGAATATACTACAAAGCTACAGTCATCAAAACAGTACGGTACTGACACAAAAACAGAAATATAGATCAATGGAACAGGATAGAAAGCCCAGAAATAAACCCACAAACCTATGGTCAATTAATCTATGACAAAGTAGGCAGGACTATACAATGAAGAAAAGACAGTCTGTTTAATAAATGGTGTTGGGAAAACTAGACAGCTAAATGTAAAAAAAATGAAATCAGAACATTCTTTAACACCATCCACAAAAATAAACTCAAAATAGATTAAAGAACTAAATGTAAAACTCTTAGAGGAAAATACAGGCAAAACACTCTTTGACATAAATCGCAGCAATCTTTTTCAATCCATCTCCTAGAGTAACGGAAGTAAAAAAATAAATAAATAAACAAATGGGACCTAATTAAACTCAAAAGCTTTTGCACAGCAAAGGAAACCATAAATGAAACAAAACGACAACCCACAGAATGGGAGAAAATATTTACAAATGATGCGAGTGACAGGGGATTAATATCCAAAATACACAAATAGCTCATACAGCTCAATATCAAAAAAAAGAAAAAAATTGGGCTTCCCTGGTGGTGCAGTGGTTGAGAATCTGCCTGCCAATGCAGGGGACACGGGTTTGAGCCCTGGTCTGGGAAGATCCCACATGCTGCGGAGCAACAAGGCCCATGAGCCACAACTACTGAGCCTGCACATCTGGAGCTTGTGCTCTGCAACAAGAGAGGCCGCGACAGTGAGAGGCCTGCACACCGCGATGAAGGGTGGCCCCCGCTCGCCGCAACTAGAGAAAGCCCTCGCATGGAAACAAAGACCCAACACAGCCATAAATAAATAAATAAATAAATACAATTTAAAAAAATTAAAAATGGGCAGAAGACCTAAGTAGACATTTCTCCAAAGAAGACATACAGATGGCCAAGAGGCACATGAGAAGATGCCCAACATCACTAATTAGAGAACTGCAAATCAAAAGTACAATGAAATATCACCTCACACAAATCAGAATGGCCATCATCAATAATTCTACAAACAGGACTTCCCTGGTGGCACAGTGGTTAAGAATCTGCCTGCCGATTCAGGGGACACATGTTTGAGCCCTGGTTCGGGAAGATCCCACATGCCTCAGAGCAACTAAGCCCGGGCACCACAACTACTGAGCCTGCGCTCTAGAGCCCGAGAGCCACACTACTAAGCCCACATGCCACAACTACTGAAGCCCACGTTCCTAGAGCCCGTGTTCCACAACAAGAGAAGCCACCGCAATGAGAAGCCTGCAAAACGAAATGAAGAGTAGCCCCCACTCTCTGCAACTAGAGAAAGCCTACACACAGCAATGAAGACCCAACACAGACAAAAATATATAAATAAATAAATTGATTTTTTTAAAAAAAGAGTAAAGGAATTTTTGTTAAATCTACGAACAATAAATGCTGGAGAAGGTGTGGAGAAAATGAACCCTCCTACACTGCTGGTAGGAATGTAAATTGGTACAGCCACTACGGAGAACAGTATGGAGGATCCTTAAGAAACTGAAAATAGAGCTACCATATGATTCTGCAGTCCCACTCCTGGGCATGTATCTGGAGAAATACATGGTTCAAAAGGATACATGCATCACAATGTTCACTGCAGCATTGTTTACAATAGCCAAGACATGGAAGCAACCTAAATGTCCATCGACAGAGGAATAGATAAAGAAGATGTGGTACATATGTACAATAGAATATTACTCAGCCATTAAAAAGAATGAAACCATGCCATTTGCAGCAACATGGGTGGACCTGGAGATTATCATACTAAGTGAAGTAAGTCAGACAGAGAAAGACAAATATTATACAATATCACTTATATGCAGAATCTTAAAAAGTGATACAAATGAACTTATTTACAAAACAGAAACAGACTTACAGACTTAGAGAACAAACTTATGGTTACCAGGGGGAAGGGTCAGGGGGGAGGGATAGATTGGGAGTGTGGGATTGACATGTAGACACTGCTGTATTTAAAACAGATAACCAGAAAGGACCTACTGTACAGCACAGGGAACTTTGTTCAGTACTCTGTAATAACCTAAATGGAAAAAGAATTTGAAAAAGAATACATACATGTATATGTATAACTGAGTCACTCTGCTGTACACCTGAAACTAACACAACCTTGTTAATCAACTATACTATAAGATAAAATAAAATTTTTTTTAAAAGACGGTTGCTTTGATATGGAGGAATCCTTTCACAATATATATGTGTATCAAATTACCACAATGTACACTTTAAATATTTTAAAATTTTATATGTCAAATTATATTACAATAAAGCTGAAAATTTTTAGAAAGACAGTTGCATTGAGTCAAGTAAAGTCTTATGAACAATATTTCAAAGATAAATATGATTTGGTACACCAGGAGATAGATGTGCCAATCTGCTGTCTTGCAAGCCCTTGGATTAATGTTCATTTTGGTAGATAACCTTCAGAAACAAATCACATTTTCATCAATACTTTCCTTAATTAACTCTTGTACAGTTTGTCTATTCAGATGCATTCTACAGTGCTATCTTGCAAATTGACTGAAGAGAAGGACAATTGATTGAAACTCAGAGAAACAGGCCTTCTTTTTTTTTTTTCCTTCTTTTTTTTTCTTTTTTTTTTTTTTTGGCTGCTTGGATCTTCTTTGCTGTGCACAGGCTTTCTCTAGTTGCGGCGAGTGGGGCTACTCCTCATTGCAGTGTGCAGGCTTCTCATTGTGGTGGCTTCTCCTGTTGTGGAGCACAGGCTCTAGATGCGTAGGCTTCCATAGTTGCAGCACGTAGGCTCAGTAGTTGTGGCGCATGGGCTCAGTAGTTGTGGCTCACGGGCTCTAGAGCACAAGTTCAACAGTTATGGCACACGGGCTTAGCTGCTCCGTGGCATGTGGGATCTTCCCAGACCAGGGATTGAACCTGTGTCCCCCGCATTGGCAGGCAGATTCTTGGCTACTGTGCCCCCAGGGAAGACCCAACAGGCTTTCTTGAAACAAAAGAATTTATAGACCAAGAGATCAAAAAGTTCTAAAATATTCCAGATATTTTAGCACAGATTCAGATGGAGTTTCAGTTAAGTAAGATAAGTTCTAGAAATCTGTATTACAACATTGTACCTATACTGTATTGTACACTTAAAATTTTAAGTGTCAGTCTCACGTTAAGTGTTCTTACCACAATGAAATAAAATAACATAAGATAAAGTAAAAAAATAAAATAAAACAAAGTAAAATAAAATAAAATAGAATTACTGGGATTCAACGAGTGCTTCTTTGTGAATACCTCCAGCATTATTTAAAGCCAAATTCCTCTAAAGACTTGTCTACTTTAACTTTCATTTTCCTTTTTTTTTTTGCCATTTGCTCTTTATTTCCTTATAATTCTGGCCGTAGAATTTAAACTGTTCTCTTGAAGTTTATCAATAACTTAGTCATTGACTCAAATATTTTTTTTTCTTTATCTTCTTCCATGACCTTTGATCTTCCTCTGGAGGCTCTCTCTCTGCTTATGACTGCCTGACTCTGTCCCTTTCTGAGTCTCCTCTGAGAATTCTAGAACTATTTCTTCTCCTGTTGTTTTTACTGGCTCTTTTTCCTTAAACAGCTTTCCAAAAATTCTGTTCTTATCCATTTTCCCCTATCTCCTCCTCTTTTATTATTTATTTTTTCTTTTTGCTTAACTCTCCCTCACTAAATTTCAAGGCTTTTGAGACAGAACTAATAGGATGTGTGTACATATCCAGAAAGAGACAGAAAGAGAGACAGAGATTGAGAGAGTGAGAGACAGAGACAGAGAAACAGAGACAGACTGACTTAATATATGGAATTGGCTCACACAATTATGGAGGCTGATAAGTCCCAAGATCTGCAGTTGGTAAGCTGAAAACCCAGGAAAGTTGATGGCATAGTTCCAGTTTGAGTCTGAAGGCCTGAGAACCAGGACATCCCATGATGCAGTTCCAGTACAAAGTCTGGGAAAAATATCATAGTTCAAAGGCAGTCAGACAGAAGTTATTCCCTCTTACTTGTAGGAGGATCAGCCTTTTGGTTCTATTCAGGCCTTCAACTGACTGGACGAGGCTCACCCACATTAGGGAGAGCCATCTGCTTTATTCAGTGTACCAATTAAAATGTTAATCTCATCCAGAAACACCCTCATAGAAACAATCAGAATGATGTTTGGCCAAATATCTGGGTACCTTATGACCCAGTCAAACTGACACATAAAATTAACCATCACAGTGAGGATGTAGGAGTGAACTACACTATATAGTGTATACAGCATAAATAATGTGTATATTTTACATATACACTTTCTTATATGTCACTTAATCACTTAATCTCTAAACCATTTCTCTAAAACCAAACTCAACTCCTTTCAATCTAACCTACACTATAATGTAGATTAGTCTTCTTAAAGCACCATTTCACCATGTCACTCTGTGCAAAGTCCTTACATAGTTTTCAGTGTAATAGTGTCTATGTTATCTGTGTAATCTACTGCTAAACCTTGATATATATTACTAACAGTCAAAGTAAAATACTCTCTGTTCTTCATTCATACATTGCTCATCCTATTCCTTTTTACTATAATGTGACAATCCTCCCTCCCCATTTTACACTCAAAATCCCTCCTATTCTTAGGACTCAATTCAAATGTTATTTCATCCATGAAGTTTTCCATACTCAAAATAATCTCTCTTTATTTTACATAAAACAATCCCTGTACTTTGCACATGAATCACTCTCTCCTTGGATCAACCTAATTTTGGATGTTCCACGGTTCAATCTCTGATCATCTCTTCTTCCTTATCTGCGCTCACTTCTTTGGTGAGTCATCCAGCCTCACAGCTTTAAATATCACTTATTTTCCAAGAACTCCTAAACTGACTTATCCTACCCAGTCTTCTCTTCAATGTACCAGACCTATGTAACTAACTGTCTACTTGATATCTCCACCAGAAAGTTTAATAGACTTTTCAAACATAACATGTCCAAAACTGAACTCCTGATCTTCCACCCCAAATTTCTCTTTCCTCTCAGAGGTATGAATGCTATCCTTGCAGTTGCTCAGACCAAATAACTGAAATGTCTGTTTTCTCTCACAAACCCTTCCAATCCATCAGAAAATCCTTTTGGTTCTACCATCAGACTTTATCCAGAATCAAACTACTTCTCAATAATTCTATCACTATCACCTGGTCCCATCCACCATTACTTCCCTGTTTGGATTTTTTGTAACAGCCTCTTAACTCTTCACTAAGTTTTTTTCTTATCAATTGTGGGGGCAGTACAAGGTAGTATGCAAAGACCTATGTGAATCGTCATTTTCATTACCTCTCTAACCTCACCATTTACTCCTTTTTCCCTGTACATTGTACTGAAGCTGCACTCATCTCTTCACTATTCCTCACATATACCAGGCACACTCCACTGTGGGGAATTTTCAGTGACTGGTTTATCTGTCTGAAATCTTCTTCATGATATTCTCATGACTAACTTCCTCACTCTAACAAGTCTTTACATAAATACCACCTTTTTCCTGATACCTGCTCTGAACCCCCCTATTTAAAATTGCAACTCTCCTCACCCTACACTCATGATCACTTCTACCTGTTCTATTTTTTATCTATGGTCCTTGTCACCTTCTAATATGCTATCTAATTTACTTACATTATGTGTATTTATCCATCTGTTCCCACTAGGACATAAGATCTACAATAACAGGTATTCTAATATGTTTTGATCACAAACATATTTCAAGTGCCTAGATCAGTGTCAAATGAATGACTCTTCCCCCGTTTAAGCTATTTTAATATATTAGACACTATAGTGCAGTAATTTGTATTCAGTAGTCCCTCTTACCAGAGTGGGGATATGTTCTGAGACACTCAGCAGGTGTCTGAAACTTGGATAGTACCTAATCTTATATATACTTTTTTTTCCCCTATACACACATACCTGTGATAAAGTTTAATTTATAAATTAGGCACAGTGATTAACAACAATAATGTATAATAAACTAGGACAGTTATAACAATATACTATAATAAAAGGAGAATGTGGTCTCTCACTCTCAAAATATCTTATTATGCTGTACTCACCCTTCTTTTTGTGATGATCTGAGATGGTAAAATGCCTATGTGATGAGATGAAGTGAGGTAAATGACTTAGGCATTGTGATGTAGCATTAAGCTATTACTAACCTTCTGATGATAGGTCAGAAGGAGAACCATCTACTCCAGTTGATCCTGGATCATTAAGAACATCATGACAGTGTCAATGATTAGACATCAGGAGCAGATTATGTCAATGGTTGGGGATCCTGGGCCATACAGAATGGGAAGGTGTGAGATTTCATGACAGTACTCAAAAGAGCATGCAATTTAAAATTTATAAATTATTCATTTCTGGAATTTTCCATTTAATTTTTTCAGACCACGGTTGACCCTGGTTAACCGAAACCACGGAAAAGAGGGAACTACCATGTATCTTATTTCCCTTATCAGTTTGTGGTCTCCATTAGGGAAAGATCAGTGTCTAATTCATATTTGTTAACCACATCTCAATTCACAATGCTCAGCATATTGCTTTGCACTTAAGAGGTAAGTCTTAACACTATTTTGGTACAAAGAATATAAATTCAAGCAAGTTTAAATAATTTTAAATGAGGTGAATACATTTTTAGTTTATGAGTGTTTCACTAAAATGAGGGTTACCAGATACCTTCCTTTCCACACTTAATAAATGATAAAAACCAGGGACTGGAAAGCCATTGGGAAAGGCAGGGTCTCCTGCTTACCTTTCTGCGGGGCCAGGTTGTTATTCACCTCTAGTTCTCTACACATCTGCTGCACTTCTGGCAGTTTCTGCCTCTCTGTCTCTTCACCTCTTCTCCTCAATCACCAATTCCACCCTTACCTCTCACTGCTTCTTCACATTCACAACAAAAGATGTCTACCCACAGATCCCTACTTTAACTTTCCCTCAAAGAACATGTGACCCATTTCAGTTTCAAGGGCTTTGGCCTAGCTAATATGATCCATAAAAATTTAACCTGCCAAATTTTATTCAAGCCTTTCCTGACCATTTAAATGACTCTTGCTACCGGTCCAAATCTCCTACTTCAGGAAACCTGCCTAGTTCAGCAGATACTGCCAATGGAACAACCAAACTCACTCAAGTAAGTAATAAAAGGAAGCTTGACTAGGTTAAAGAATTCATTCTGACTAATTAAATTGATTCCTTTGTCCCATTCATCATTCATTCTCTTTAAATAGCTATGCCAATTTACTTTGTCTTAACTGTAAGATTTATAACCTTGCATGTTTATAGTAGAAAGAAATGGAAAGAAGAGTCTAAAAGACTGTTTCAACAGGCAAAAATTATATCTGTCCAACTTTCACTTACATCAACATTAAACATTTAGGCAAGATATCTTGTTATAGTTTTTAAAAAATCACCATGGATTAAATATTCACCCTTTTTCCCCTCTAAATGTTCATTTTCTATTCATTACCTCTGGTTGTCATAAAGATACCAGATCCTAGTTTTCTACATAAACCCTAGGAGAAAACATTATTTAACAAAAAAAATATGACAACATTTAAAATACAGAGCTCTCTTCTCTTTGATGTTTCTTTTCCTTTTTATAATTTCTTCTAAATGAAAAATGTTTAATTAGATACAACAATAGAGAAAGCTTATGATTAATATCTCTGTTCATCTGGAGTTTGAACTATTCTCACTGTCTTCTTTCTCCACTCCATTCCACTCTGATGCAGTTTTAAAACACATCCATAAATTCTTTGAAACTCTTCCCATTGATAGGCAGGATCCTTGTTCCCACCCCTTGAATCTGGGCAAGATTGTGCCTACTTTGACCAATATAATACTCTATGTGACTTCCAAAGCTAGGGCATAAAAAAAAAATCTATGTAATTTCCATCTTCTTTACTGGAACACTTGCTCTTAGAGCCCTGAGCAACTATGTAACAAATCTATTACAAGACTGCCATGCCTGAGTGGAGTCAAGCAGATCCACCAATCAATATTTCTAGCTAAGCCCATTCTTCTGTCATCCCAGTCTAGGTGCCAGGCATGCAAGTGAAGAATCTTGAAAGGGGATCCTCCAGCCCAAACTCTTTCAGCCTTCAGACCTTTGAATCACCCCCTGTCATTGAATCATTCCATGAACATAATAAAATGGTTGTAGCTTTAAATTGGGGTTTTGTGGTAGTTTATTATGTAGGAACACATCCAAAGGCAGGAGCTGTTCTTTTGACTAAACAACCTTTCTACTAACAAAACATTTACAGCCAGTTCTCTTTTGTAAAGGATCTGATTAACTTCACAGTAAGGTATGAATAGGTGATAACTCATTATAAGCCAGTGAGCCTCTAACTTCCTCATTATAAAATCAAGGGTATGTGCTTTGCAATCTCCTGGGTCCCTTTCACTTTTGGCCTTTTTAGCACTCAGGAGCAGTGCCTTAACGTAGAACAATGAAGCACCAATGATGGTACTTGTGGGGATATAATTCAATTTCTAAATATTTAGCTTAGAGTCTCTCAAACATATCATTAGGTTGTCATCTTCACCAGTTTTCTCCAAGATTAAATCTAGTCTAGAGACTATGTAATTCAACATTTCTTAAGAGATATTTACATCTCTTCCTTAATTGCTCTTAAATAAGGTGTGTAATTTCTTTGGATGAAAGATCCATATACTTTCCATGTTCACAATAATATATAGAAGCAGTTCTCTCTCAGGATCATACTAACACCATTAAATGGGTAGGATATTAAACAGAGAAATATTTCTGGTTATTTGCTCTGGGAGGCAAAAAAAAAATGTCTGGAAAGTTTACTAAGGATCAAATTTTCTCAAGTAGTATTTTGCCCGAACACATCCTTTTGTTTAACCCTAGAAATTGCAATATATTGCTGAATTTTTTCTCCCTTAAATAAGTAATTCTTATCCCTAGTTATTTTTTTTTCATTTAATCAAGTATTAGTTAGGATAGCTAAATAACTTCCATCCAGATTTTTCAATCTCTCCCTCCTACTAGTAGACCACCAGCCTTTAGAAACCAGTGAATTCAGGTCATTTGGGTCTAAATGGAAATACTGTGACAGTTAACCAAGTTATATTAGCCATTAAAGCTTAAATCTGTGCTTTTCTGAAGATTCTGAGGTAACCCACACATCACGGATTGCATATGTTTTTTCTTTGGAAGTCGAGAATGACATTAGAATAACTATGAAATTACTTTTGACTGAGATCATATTGAAACTTATCATTATCCAACTCTGGTGCTTTGACTAAAATGTAAAACACTTTTACTGAAGCATTGAAGCTCTCATTAAGTAGCCTTAGCTTAGTCAAAGCATAATTGTTGACCTTCTGTGCTTAAGGCATGTGCTGTTCCATGCAGACAGAGGCTTTTCTACCACATGCCTCTTGATGGTGTGTAATGGGAGCAACATGTGCGTATCAGGAGGAGAACAGACCTTAATTTGGAATATTAAGTGGCACAGGCACATGAAAAGCCTTCATTAGAATATTAAAAGTTTGCTAAACCCATAAGAGCTAAGAGACTGCTCCTATGGGAGGAAAATTCCAACCTCAAACTCCCTCCTTATCTCAATTTCCGACATTTGTTAATAAGAAAGAATGCAAACTTAGAAAGTCACTTTTATCCAGTGACTACTTAAGTGCTACTAGACTACCAAATGATTAGCTCATACTTGGCCTGTTGCAGAACACAACAGAAGAGTACAATAAACAATCACTGTAGCCCTGAAACTTACCAAACCAGACAGATGTAAGGCTCATTTTGTCATCCTGAGCTAAATGGGAAAATATGTTCTTACAAGAACTATTTTCACTGAGATATTGATAACCTCATCAAGGTTTTGATATTATAGCTATGCCAATGGCCAGTTGAGCACTCATACGTTCCAACAACATTTAAGGAGCACCTACCATGTGAAAATACCTGAAACAGAGGCTCAAATTTTGACTTTTTAAAATATAAAACAAACTATCCAGAGACTAATTTTTATACATAAGAATCATTAAATGAATTTAGTAATTTCCATATTTAAAGAAAATGCATTTCAGAATAATTTTTAATCTAACTTTTAAAATAACATTGTTTTAAATATTGATAAATGGGCTTTTTCCCTCTCAAAATTAAGTTGCCATAAAGAAATTACTATCATTTACTAAGTAATGGGTGTCAAAAAACACCAGCTGTAATACTTATACATACCTAATCTTTAGGTATTGTTATTTTTAATGATTTGAAAGTCAAATTACATCTTCGGATCTGCCACGGTGCTTGAGAAGTGCCTGGACCATAGTAAGAATTCAAGGAATATTTGTTTAATATACAATATATGAATTTGTTGAATGCTTCATTCTTGCTGGGAATACTTTAATGATATTGCAAGGATAAACATGGGGTGAAACAACAAGAATTGCTCTAGTAACAACTAGGCTAGGAAGGATTTTGCGGATCTATAAAATGAAAGAGTACACAAATTGGTAAAAAAGTAATAATGAATGATAATTCGTGTATTAGTTTGCTAGGGCTGCTTAACAAAGTGCCACAGAGTGGATGACTTAAACAGCAAGAATTATTTTCTCACAGTTTTGGAGGCTAGAAGTCCAAGACTAAGGTGTTGGTAGGGTTGGTTTCATTGTGAAACCTCTCTCTTTGGTTTGCAGATGGCTGCCTTCTCACTGTGTACTCACATGGCCTTTCCTCTATACACACACACATTTCCAGTGTCTCTCCATGTGTCCAAATTTTCTCTTCTTATAAGGATGCTAGTCAGATCAAATTAGGGCCTACCCTAAAGACCTCATATTCACTTAATCACTGCTCTAAGGACCTTATCTGCAAATATAGTTCACATTCTGAGGTACTGAGGACTGGGGCTTTAACATTTGAATGTAGCGGGGGACACAACTCAACCCATAACAATTAGTTTCTCATCTTCAAGAACCCAGAGACCCACAAGTTAAAATAGGGATATTGAAAAAATTAAGATTCTTTTCTTTTGGAGAATAGATTAGAAAAAGCCTTTAAGGTCCTTGGTTATCCAGAAAATAGAATAAATTTGCAAAGGTACAAGGAAATTGTGTAATCAATAAAAGTAGTCTTTAAATCAGCTGCATAATGATCAAATTAATGGCATGGTTTTATACTATCAAAATGAAGGTTCACTCTGCTGGAAGCACATTCTTTCATAACTTACTTGAGAGAAGAGAAAAGGCAAGGTATGAACTTGAGCAATAACCAATAACTAGATATGGAATCTCTCTCCCAGAAGAAGATAGGTGTGGATCTTGGGAGCAAAGGCAAAGTTAAATGCTAATTACTAGCCTATGGTTTAACAACCCCTACAAATCATTAGGACTTCTTGACGAACCCTACTTCCAATCCCTAGAATCCCATATGTTCCAGTTTGCCCAAGACTGTCCCAATTTATGCTTGCTATTTCTCAATATCATGTCCAGTGGGCATCCCCTCTGACTCTTAAAAATATCCCACTTTGGATTATTTGATCAACTATATATCACTATAGTCCCTTCTCCCCCAACATGCGTATACACTGACATCAATAGCAAGTGTTTGAGATTCAAAACCATCCAAACTATTTTTCTCTTGACCAGTGAGGAGAAACTGACAGATCTCAAGTTCTATGTATCCATCCTTTATAATATAACCTAGGTTCTAAAGAGAAAGGGGAAAAGTATTTGTAATATTTTTCAAATTTTAAGATTTAATTTCAACAGGCATCAGGGTTTTAATGGTCTGGGGCATAGTATCAGAATTCTGGGCCCTACTTTGTCAACTGTTAATTCTAAGACTTTCTGTACATCTTAATTAAACTATTCCAGCTTTGCTTTCCTCATTTATATGAAGGGAGTAGGGTGGATAGGAGAGTGTAATATCCATTCTGCCTGTTTCAGTATTCAAAGGAATCAAATGAAATACTGGCTAAACCCTTTGAAATCCTTAAATATCATACAAATGATAGTTATTGTTAATCTTATCATCAGAGAGAGAAATAGCATAATTAAATAAATTTATAAAATGACTTGCTCACGACATCAGAGTCAAGTTTGAATCCTGACTACATCACTTACTAGCTATGTGAATTTGGGCAAATGAACTAAACTCTTCAAGATAATTACTTTATCTGAATAATTATGTATTTGTGTAAAAATAGAATAATATCAACTCCTAAAACTTTTGATGGAACATGATGAGAACAGTAGGTTAAATACTTAGTTTAGTACATGGTATTTAATAAGTTCTCAGTCAATGGAGGCTATATATGTCAGGTCTCAGTTCAAAAACTATCTCCTGTCTGAAGTTCCTCCTAAATGATCTTGAGTTCCTTTCTCACTCTACCGTTTATACCTCCACTACATTCTTGGTAGAGCTTTATCATAACAGGTGTAGTTCATCAATGCACTTAATGGCTTACATCTGTCTCCACTTTTTTAGACTATTCTCACCTTATTTAGAAGACTTCTTCTTCATCTTTTTAACGCCAGATTCTAACATGTAACAGATTTGATGTCTAGATGAGCTCAGAGACAGGTGGTAGGAAAAGTTTCCAGGTGAAAAGGAAACATTATTACACCTGTACTGTACTCAGGATGCACATAATATACCCTCCTGATATTAAATAAAATAGATTACAGAAAATAGACTAAGTTTGAGTCCTACTCAACCCTATTAAAACAAAATATCCCGGGAAATATGCCACTCACTCCTTTTCAATCAGTAATTTCTTCTTAGAGCTCTCTCCAGATGTATAAAAGGACTTTGGTTAGCCAGTCTTAACAGAGTAACTGCCAAAACCAGCTCTCCAGATGGTATTGAATTCGTGAATAGTAACAGCATGGAAGTGTTCATGCTGTCCTTCATTTTCTAATACCTGATGAACCAAAAAAAAAAAAAGAAAGAAAGAATGTCAACTCTACCCTGCTGTGGCCTGATTCTTTCAAATGCACAATTTACAATAGATGAGCCAAGTGTTAAAATAAGAATATTCTTACCTTGAGGAGTACTGACCAATCATTAAAAATTTTATTCTACCCTCAGAGATAACCCTTTTGATCTCTCAATTATATTGTTAACAAGGAAACACACATAATAGAAGGTGAGAGATCTAAAATAAATTTCAATGGATACAGTATATCATATTAAATATTTATTGATTTCAACAAACCATGCATATTCATTTAAATGGTATACATTCAGATACCATTCAGGGTAGAAAGGCCAGACTAAGCAAAGCAGAAGAAAGGTGACTTGTGGCTTCAGAATCTGACTTCTCTGAAGGGTCTTTTTCCCTCCTACCTTTCCCGCCACATAATAGATACTCCGTTATCATATTTTAAGGTCAGAATACACCAGCTGAGAATAATTAACAATGAACTGCATAGTGGAGTTCTGGAGAGCTGACCATGACCCTGAGTTTGGTCCATATCCACAGTTTCCTACTGAATGAAGTTGTCAGAAGCTAGCCAGCAGATTAGATGGTGTCTTGAGTATTCTGAACTTGTTAAGGTCACAATAAAATTGGCATTGACTCTCCAACCCAATTAGAAAAGGATCAGAGAGTAAAGGAATTTAAGAGACTCACAGAAATAAATAAGCAAGACCATGAGAAAGTAGATATCATAAGTAAGCAGAAGCCAGGAGGTAAAAATAGGAAAACAAGAAATGGATACAAATGAAAGCAGAGAAATAAACGGAACAGCAGAGTGACTAGAAAAGGGAACAGTGGACTCTTGCCTCTAACGGGACAACTGAAAGTTTCTGGGGACACTCTAAGAACTAATTTAGGCCTGGATATTTGGTTATTGAAGCAGCTTCTTGGGCTTCCCTTCTTTTCCTGTCAACCTATAATGAACTCACATCATGAGTGGAGATCCAAACATGTTGGTTTCTTACCTCCTAGAAGTACTTTTAAAATGCAGTGGGAAAGCATAAAGAAGATACATGTGTTTGTGATGGGAAGAATTTACAAGTCTATATTTCTCTGGAATCTAACCAGGATCAAGGCTCTGGGCTCTTAACCATCAGAATCAGAATCATCTGTTTTACCTCTTCAAATTACTGTTAATACACTGTTAACTCTGATTTTTCCCCAGCATATGTCAATATCCCCAAGTAGTACTTAACCTATGGGAAAAACGTTACTTCTTAAAATAATATAATCTCTTTTGGGTACGTGAACATCCTTTTAGTTCATTAATGTAAATCAAAATAAGTGTATTAAATCACTAACTATAAAAAAGCAATGTTCAAATCAAAACACAAATGAAATGAGATGGGCTGTCTCTAATATACTTTCTGCAAACAGTATTTGCTCTTCTGTAACTCTCAGACTTCAACTGATTGACATTTCCTGCTTTGAAAACCTCCCATCACATATCTTGATGAGAGACTCCATAACTTGATGTGAGATTGGCAAAGTCACATTGCAGAAGAGCACATAGGATGGGAGACATGGTCGTGGCCATCTTTGGATGACACAACCTCAAGTCTCCAAAATTAGAATATAAGCACAGATAACATGTTAAAAAAATATTTTCCACACCTTCTCTATTCCCGTGGTGTTAACACAATACTAAGCACACAGTGGATATTTTTATACATTTTATTTTATTTTCCAAGCAAGCTTTGAGATATTCCTAGTACCAAATCAAGTATACAAAAGGCAGGGGTATATTTCTTCTTTGGGGTAAATATAGACAAGTAGATGCTCCCTATAAAAAGTGGTTTAAATTTTTACCTGCAATAAAATTATTGTCTGCCTCATGTTTTCCTTCATGGTAGAAGAAAATTCTATTCTGGGCCCTCCAGCTTCTAAAAGCCCCATCTGGTAAATATATTTTCATTATTACATGACTAAATTTGATCCTTATGTGTGGAAAATGCACATGCTTAGCCTAGGTTGATTTGTCTCTTTCTCCAAAAGTCATAAAATTTGTTTTTTTCTAAAGGTCCATGTAACACTTTCATCAGGTAAGTTTGTGTTTGGGGGAAAGAAAAACAACAAACAAACAAACAAACAAAAACAGCTTTCAATACTCTAGATAAAGGACCTCCTTTCAATTGTTGTCAAGGAGACTTCGTCTGAAGCTTCCCTCTGTGCTTGACATGCATTGGCTCATATTCACCACTATTGACAGTCTCATGTGTGACTGTCCAGCAAAAATCCTATCTGTTACTATTAATAAGCTACCCTTTGCCATATTGATTAGTTGCTTATCTGAGCTTTACAGGCAACAACCTCTCTGCTTGTCTCAGAAACCTCATGTTAGTCAGCATGGTACCTCTAACCCTTTGCTTCCTATCTTCATGACTTTAGGTGCACAAAGCTTTGACTAGATATTTTCATTGTACCTCTGTCTTAGCACTTAGACATCTTCCTGTAACTTGCTGCCATATTAACTCTCAGATAACTAAACTTTGCTCTGTCCATACCCTTCCAGTGCTCTCTGGAAGTTGTGTATGGATCCTCTACCTAATCTAAAAATGGCAAAAATGTCCTAAGCTAAAGTGAAATGTCTCTCCACAACATGCACTGAAGAACTGTTATGAGAACATAGTCAAAAAGCCCATTTTTACATGACCTAGCCCCATTTCCTAATAATAATAACATTCATTAAATGGAACGGGCAAACAACTACTGGATCTGGTATGGTGCATCAGTTTATATAACACATGAACTTCATATTAGGAGAGAAAGGAGGGGCTTGTTCTCAGCTTAGCCATGAACTGTGCTCAAAGAACAATTCAGATATTACTGAAACTTCCTAGAGAACTAGTTGTGCCCACCAGGAATTTATTTCATTGGCATCTCCCCCTAAGAAAGCACTTTATCCTAAAGAATGAGGCATGTCAGCTCAATTTCAAGTTAGGAGGAGGATGCAGTTATGAACAGGTGCTTTATTCTTTAGCCCAGTCTTAGCCTCACAACTGTATTCTAGGGAAATTGGCTTCAGGAGAAAATAAAAGCTATTTTCACCAAATCTCCATGAGATGTTGGGAGGGTGAAGCAGCTACAATCTGGGACACATGTATCCAAGCATACCCGAAGATGAGAGAAAGGGCTTCTCTGTCTCTAAGCACAGAGCAGAATGGCTGCATGGAGCTTTCTCAGCATCAACCATAACTGTCGCTTTGCCACATCAGAGCAGCTTCAGTTCAGCATAGCCTTGATGTAATTCAGGTTAGTGCCTATCATCGAGAGACCATCACAATATCAACTGCCTTAAAATTCCTGTGAAGTACTGCGTGGGCACTATTTTAGCAGTATATATTATCTTAGAAATACGGAGCAAGAACCAGAGCAAGAAGAAGAAAAAAGTCATGCCAGATGTCCTGAAGTAATTGTGGAAACTTTGAGAAGAATTGCATGTTCCACAATAAGAAATTGAGGGAAATACAAAACAAAATACTATTTTTTGTTTTTAAGGGTTTTTTTCCTGTATAAAAATAATCTAAAAAACAAGGGATGAATTAAGAAGCATAATCCAGAAAACCCCCAGCAATGTAGAGAATAGATGAATATTTGGAATAGGACACAGCACAATCCACACCTGGCTTAGTCTGCTGATCATATCCTGGCATATAGCAATAGGGTCAAAGTAGAGTCTTCATCCAATGCAATCAGGTAAAATGGGTTATACACATAGCACAGTGCCTACAATGGAGGAGGGTGGTAAATATTGAATGTTGGCTTCCCCACTCCTACTCCTTTGCAATCTCTTATCTGTCCACCTCTCCAACTTTCCTATTTTGTTTATGAATATTCAGAATATTGGATAGGACCACTGACCTGTGCCTTTACATAAAATAGACCTGATATATACATATGAAATAGGTAGAGAAAATTCTTTTTTAAATATACTATGCATAAAATTAGAAGAAAAAATTCCCGTAGCCTATTCAGCTCAAGTTGCTGTTTCTTATTTAGGATGCTATTATAGCTTCTTTGCTAGAATGCTGATTTTCTAGAATTGTTCACTGTTAGCAATTCACCATAAAATTCCAGAAGTATGTCATATGAGATTTCATCAAATGTAAGAGATAATCAGATTCTTTTAATTTTCTGCATACATTTTCTCAAAATAACACATACTACCCTTAAGAAAATGAGTTCTAAAATATGATCAAAGTAAAAATAACCTGTTCCCTATAGAAACACAAAGGCTTTATCAAGTACCTTTCCAATTTATATAAACAGACAAATAGGTTAATTTTGTTTGTTTTTTTAATGGCTCTCAGCCACGATCTCATTTATACACATTTTTTTTTTAAACCCTCTTTTAAAAGGGTGCTTCCTCAAGACAAAGAAATCTCACGGTATAATTGACATGAGTATGTTATGTGAAATTGAATTATGTTAGCCAGCATTCCTGTAAGTACCATTTTTTCATTGGCATCCATTTTTCAACAATAATATTAGAAAATAATACCTTCAGGACAAGGACCTGAACTTTATGCAAATATAGATTAGAGAAATCCAAATTATTTTTTAATGAGCTATATGTATTATGCCTGCCTATCTAGAGTTCATCTGGACCATGGTATTAAATGAGCTTAGAGTTAATTAAGCATATTATAACTATTCCTGGCTTCTGCCTTTATTAGTATGAATCTACCAGTTCAGAGGCACTCAGCAAACATGGAAATACTTTATCAACACCCACTCCAAAACACGTTGAAATATTTCAATCCTGTCTTATACTCTTGGGATAATTCTAGAAGCTCAAACCTATTGGACCTTTTTCAAAATCCATTACTTTTCTACTTATATAAATATGAATTGCAGGAATAGAAGAGGCTTTCTCTGTAGATTTTGATTTATATTAATAAGAACTATAATCAAACAATTGCTCTCAAGCACATGCACACATGAAGGTATGATATCTCTTGCTGCAGAGATACTGGCTCAGGCACCAGCAGATTAAATGAACAGATTTGCTTTGTATTTTAGTGTGCTAAATTGAATACAAATCATAATAGAAAATCTCAACATGCAAATGAAATTAGAAAAGCTTTTCTAATTTTCAGTAAGAGAATGAGAGAATCAATCTTTCAGTTAAAAAAAAAGAAAATCTGTAAACCACTCATTAAGAGCAGATCACATTCTGGCAGCAGCTAAACTAATTTAACGTATACCTACTCAGGTTTTGTTAGTTAGAAGAGCAAAACCTTTTGGAACTAACCCTATTAAAATCTATCCCAAATTTGAAAGAAACATTACTTACCTGAGATAATCCTACAGAAATAAAACACTATGAATATCAACAGAAAAGCAACATACATTCATTTTCTACTAGAAACTCAGCAGGGAAAGAAAAAACAGCAGAGTCAAGATGTATTTTCCATGGATCTGGTTCACATTCTATCATACACCCTAAGGCCCTATTTCCACAGCTGTGGCAAAATCCTTTACAGGAGAATGATTTGACATTTTAAGAGTTATCCCTCCAGTCTCTTCCATGTAATTCTGTGATGAAATAACAAACTCAGACACCCTGGAAAGGGGGTGGAATATCAAAAAGGCAATGGATTTTGGATTCAGACAAACTAGACTTTAATACGAGCACTGCCATTCATTACCTGAATTACCTTGGAAAATCAATTTACTTTTCGCAGCCTCAATTCTTTCTACAGTAAAGAGAATTCACTACCCAAACAGAACCATTGAGGGAAAAGAATCCAGAAGATTTTCTGAAAGATAATGGGACTCAATAATTATTGGCTTACTTATCTCTCTTTCTTCAGGCATTATCTCCACTCTAATTTTTTATGTTATCACCCGCTACTCAAAAATTGGGTGTTCCTTCATGTAATTTGGGCTGTAATTTCTTTATATTCCATTTTATCCCTAGGGTTTCACAAGTTTTGACAACATAACCTATCATTTGGAAGTCCTTAATACTTTCTCTCCCCACCACCTCATTCCACTCCTCCTCCAGGTTTAGGGGGGAAAAAAGAACAATGGTCAATAAAATCAACATTATCAAGCTTTTGTACTAGAATGTGGAGCCTCTGTTGGAAAAAAAAAAAACAAAGGAATTTTAAAGATAGCTGGACCCAAGTAACATACTCTTGGCTCTCTTGAATAAATTTTCTCTAGAAATACTCTCCTTCTTTGAATTCCTTTTGGCTAGTAGTTTCCTTTCCTTATTAGAATTGTTCTCCACAATTATTGGAAGAGGAATTGTTCTCCACAACCACAACTGTAGAGGAAGAGCTCAGGAGAAGGGAACTAAACAGCAGGCTGCTAAGGCCTGACCATTGTTTAGGCCAAGGTAGTTCTCATGATACATAGAAAGTACAACTTTGTTCTCCAGAGAGCTGGACAGATAAGCATTTCAAAGCCAACTGAGTAATTAATTCTTTTTCTTTTCATGAAATGATATATCTGTGTACATGAGACTCAGGTTAAGATGGGCACGGAGGGCTACAAACTGCTGTATGAGACAAGCAGGAGATTCAGAGGTTCAAATCCTGTCCACATACTATCACTATACCTGCAGTAGTTATACAAATGTAGGCCAGCTTTCTTGAGTTACATACAAATTACCTTACAATATTATGAACTATAATTTCTTAACTAAAAGCATAAAGATTTAGTACCTCATAAAGAATGGCCTTCTTTTCCAAAAATAAGTATAAAATATCTGATCATATAATTTATAACATTGCTCTTAGATTACATATGCAGACAATTATTTATGAATACTAATTTTTGATGGGCCAGTGTGGTAGGCTGAATAATAGCTCCCAAAATATCCATGTCCTAATCCAGAGAACCTGTGAATGTTATTTTATATGGCAAAAGGAACTTTGCAGATGTGATTAAGTTAAGCATCTTAAATTAGTGAGATTATCTTGGATTATCCAGATAGACCCTAAATGTAATCACCAGTGTCCTTATATGAAGGAGGCAGAGGGAGTTTACTACAGAAGAGAAGGTGATGTTACCATGGCTTTAAAGATGGAGGAAGGGACCATAGGCCAAAAAATACAGGGAGTGCATCGCTAGAAGATAGAAAAGCAAGCAAAACAGGTTCTCCTATACAGCCTGCCTAGGAAGTATAACCTTGTTGGTACTTTAGTTTTGGCCCAGTTTGGGGGGCTCATTTTGAACTTCTGGCCTCCAGAACTATAAGTGAATACAGTTCTGTTGCTTTAGGCCAATAAATTAGTGGCAATTCGTCATAGCAACTATAGGAAACTAACACAATCAGAAATGTCTAACCAAATATAAACTTACTGAGGATCAAATAATTTGGGGATGTGAACAAAAACTAAAGCTTTTCCCAAATTCTCGAAGCTGTTAGGTGTCTCTTGTGTTACGTACTCCCACAGCATAGCATAATCTCCTATCATTGCATTTTTCACCTACTCTGGAATTAAACTATTTAGTTGACTCTCTTTTCCACAAAACAGAAAGTTCATGAGAGCAGGGTTGGTGTCTGCCTTGTTCATTTCTGTATCCTTGGAGTCAAGCACGGTGGCTGACATATAGCACTATCTGATAAATATTTGCTGAAAAGATGAATAAGTGAATGAGAGAAGGAAAGAAAAAAATATCTAAGAATACTGCCAAGCACAGAGAAACAAGGTGAGGTAACACAGGAAAAAAAGACTATTACCTCAAACACTTATCAAATTGTTAGGCAGAGTAGGGCAGAAGAATCAACTGATTCAGGGGATTGTTTCATGTTTTGCTTGGTCACTTTCATTAACTTTTAAGAAGCAAAGCACAAAAAGGCAACCAGAATGAAACCAAGGTTTTGTATAATTCATAAACTTTTAAACAGACTTTAAATAATGACAAAATGTAAGTATTTATAGATGAACATACGATAACTAATTTACATCTTTAAAGCAATCTATTTAACTCATTTTATGTTATATTTAAAATGTATTTCATTGTATTATGTATAATAAAGATATTATTGTTATACTGTTATATGTATTATTACATACTCTAAAAAATGATCCTTAGTAACAAATTACATATACAGTACTATTACCATTTACAGAAGCCAAGAATCAATAGCTGAATTCAAGAAGAAATTCTTAACTTTAGAGCCAAATCATCTCCCAAATGGTTCTATTTCCCTTCTCTACACAGGAAAGACAAACAATATTCACTACAGCTTTATTCTCTTCGACAATTAGCTTCAACAATCAACTTTTCTTTAAAACACACTCACACATATAGAAATATGAAATTCTGCTCTGACAGCACTGGATCACCTGTCTGGTAAACTAATTTGTCTAGTGACTTGCTTGTTACATATTGCTCACTCAGAAGGGCTACATTTTTCTCTCTTAATCATTTTAATCTAACATATGTGAAAACCTTATAAAAGTGTTGACTACTACTACATGCATTTATGTATCCCAAACAAAATGCTTCCTCCAAAAAGAAGTGTATATCCTGGTATCTTCTGCACCTGTTAATCTGAAAGTAAAATTTGGATCTGAAACTTTATTTTTTTAATTTTCATTTGAGCAGTTTTGTGCAGCTGTTCAAACTAGTATGCTATTATGAAAATCAAATATCATTTATTCAGAAGGGGAATTAACTTTTTTAATAACACACATTTCAGAAATTCCCCATGTAGATAAATATTGTTTCTCCCTCTGTTTAGATTCCCTTTACAAAGATTTGTTCTGTGTCACTGAATTCTTCTTGTCTCTAGTTTGGGAGCGATATATGAATATGCTAATAAGCCAGTACAGTAGAATCATTCAGTGCAAACTAATAATAATACTAATACCACTAGTATCTTACAAAGAATTTCTCAAAGTTAATATATAGTAATATGTAGTATAGTGAAAGGCCAAGGAAAGAATCCTTATTGGAATGTGAATGTGTATATTAGTATAAAAGATATAAATCCAAATGAAGTATATTCTCAGTTGCATATTAAACATTAAAATATGCCTGCCTCAGTGTCAACAAAGGTGAATATGAACATATTTCCAGTATGGAATCCAATATCAAACATTTCCAATACTCCACAGACAGAAATTAAGAGAATGTAAGAAAATGCAGTTTGAAAGGCTTCTAGTTCATACTGTTAATGCAGATTGAAAGGTTTTTCTCTTTCTATTTCACAAGCTTGCTTAATTTCCCCAGAATCCCTAAAAAGGAAACAGTTTTGTCCTACTGTATACCATAAAGATTTTGTGACAATCATACGGTTAAAAGTATTTCAAATGTTTTAGATAGAAGTTTAATTACTGTTTAGGATAGTCCTGTTACCATATTCCCTTGACTCTAAGATGCACATATTTTCATACTCTAACATTTCTATGTTTGTATAAAACTTAGATTCAGTGGCATTTCACAACTGAACAAATATTTTTCTTTTTTTATTAGTGATACATAATAATGGTGCATCTAACAACTGATGTCACCTTAGATTGATGAAATATAGTAAATTCTTTGACACATAAGATAAAGCAAATATAAGTCATCTTTCATTATATCATACAATATACAGAAAAAAAATCATTAACTAGTATTAAATATTAAGCAATCATAACCTAGCATTATATATTAAGAAAGGTATTAAAGTTAGATGCTATTTTCGTGAAGTGTTAAGATTCACATACAAGGAGGAAGTAGTAGCATATAAATGTATAAAGAGAAAAGATCTGTAGGTCAATATCTGCCTATGTCCAGTCCCTAAATCTGAAAGCAGGTTGATATATTAGAGATAGAAAAAGAATTTGGTACTTTCCTTTTGATACCAAAACAATTTTGCAGGTTAACAACTTCCTCACAAGTCTAAAAATCACTATGTAGATGGGTGTGCCTCCAAAAGAAATGGATGGTGCTTACTTACAAAAGAAATATCATTTTTAAAACACTAGTAAGTATGAGAAAAGGTAAGCAAGCATCCATCTGTGTCAAAAGATTATAGAGGATCATGGAAAGCTGGAACTTACCATAAATCTACGCCTAAATTTCTCTGCCACAGTGCCTTCGATCCTCAATCCATCTGGTTAAGGCATTGCTACTGAAATGCTGTTGTTATCAGAGATGGCTCATTCCTGAACTGCTATTAGCCATTAACACTCTAGGATAAAATAGCCTAAAAAACTGGTTGGCCATTAACAAATGATTCCCTAAGGAACTACACATGTTTTGATAAGGAGCAAGGAAATGTGGCCAAAATTGCAAAGAAGATTCGTATCAGAGTCTAACTTCAATTACTTAGTCAAGCTAAGAAATATCGATGAGTGATATCAATGAGAGGTGAGTGATGAGAGAGCTCCAAGTACACTAAGAGATATGGATTCTGAGCTAAAGTATAGGAATGCCACACTCAAGACTTGGTACTGAAAAGGAAAGAAAAAAAATCACAGAATGGTAACTTTGACTTAGTGATTATCTGCTAAAATACTTGCATTAAGACATTACTTTTTAAGGGTTAAAAAGATCACCAAATTCTTTTCTCACTCTAGTGCATCATGCAAAAATGACCTGGATTATACTCCCATTAAGGCTACATCTTTACAGGAAAATAGATAAGAAAAAATAATTTAATTTGAAAACTATAGTACTTATAAAGGAAGAAAGAAAGTGTATTAAGAAACAACCTTCTTTCCTTTATGGGTAAGAGAAGAAATACGACAAGCTACTTTGGAGCTTGTGAAGAAATTATTTAAAAACAATCAGTCTAATTTTGAACAAGGACTCTATAAATATATTTGAGCTGCTGCAAACTTTGCCAGATTTTTGTGGTCTTTAGTTTCAGTCTGGCAACTCTAATGTTCACACAGACTGTTTCATAATGAAATCTGCAAAACAAAGAAAGATCAAAGTACATTTAAATATGTGGGTGAGGCTGAAGGGTTTGTCAGTGGAAAAGATCTCCAAGATAGAAGCTGTGATCTTTAAAAGACAGCTACTGTTCACCAACAGAACCAAACAAAATATCGATTTGGTCCAAAAGATGAAGCTGAAGCATTTTTGCAATTAGGTTTGGATTATAACTTGATAATTAATTTCTGATTTCCAGCTCTTGATGAGAACTGTTTCTAATCCATTTCTTGAAGAATAATATCACACAATGGAAAGTCAAATTTATTAAGAGGTCAATGTTAGAAATGGACGGGACCTTAGAATTCATTTAAAAAACCCACCTCATGTTACAGACATAGAAACTAAGCCTTAAGAGTAGGAAAGTGACTTTCCAAAGATTACACAATCTTTAAAGCAAAAGAAGGAAACAAATTCCATATGTCCTTACTGTCAAGTGTTCTTCCCCCCATATCACAATACTTCCCCCTTAAAACACAACAAAACCAACTGATGTGAGGGAGTGATTTACCATATATCATATTTGAGTTTTGGCAGCATCTCACTATTTTTTAAAGCCAGTTATCTGAGTTACTAAAGATTGACAGTGCTATTTCAGTGAAGTTTATTGTTCACAGGAAACCATTACAAAGGATAGTAAGAGATAGAACAAATTTGATTTTGAAGTTGACTTTTTGTGCTTAGAGCATGTGATGAGGGAAAATGCTCTGACAGTTCAAGCTTACTCAAGCTTAATGACAGATCTAAATTGGAGCTTGGAGATAAAAGAAATTCTTTAGTGATGCCTCAGTTGTCATTGATTGCTATGAGCAATTTTAAAGCTATTCAAGATGCGAATTGCCAGCTTGGTTCTGAAAGAGGAGAAAGTGGTACATAAGATTAGGGGCTGGTACAAACGCTATCTTGGTTTAAAAAGAGAGGACAGTTTTGTATCACATACATAGGTGACAATCGTGATTACATATAGACATTTATCAGCAGGAAATGACTCAATGGATGTTGAGTAGTGTAAGCACCAGCTGTGCTAAGGAAGATGAAAATGAAAGACAGCTTGCCTTATATGGATCACCAGCAGCAAGATGGCTGGAAAAAAAAAAGTAGTTGCTAGAGCCGAGAGCTAATAAAAAATAATAATAAAAAAACTATCTTCATAAATTATAGGACAACTACCTCCTACTTGCTGAAAATCTTTGAATTAAAAAGATACAGAGTTCATTTTGAGAAATTCAATTTCATCAAATAGAAAGTGAAAGCATCTCCAGTTCTACATATATACAGAAGCCTGCCTTCATGCCCCATTTGCACTACTCATATTGAATCTAATAAGTTTCTACCTATTGAGTCCAAATAAATGGCAGTTATCAAAATGTTCCATTTTTAACTGATCTTTAAAGTCACTCTCTCCCTAGTATTTTACAATACTAGAATATAAAATAAAATATCCGTATAAAATATGCTAATTCCTTAAGACTATTAATTAATAGATGTGCTTTCCCCTAAATAAGTTAATAGTATTGTTAATTTAAAAGTAGGACCCAGAAATGGAGAAATTCAGCAGTCACCAAAACAGTTTTCTAAAAAAGGATGCTATCCACAGGTAGATGATCCCAGAAGAAAAAAAAAAAAACAAAACAGCTCCAATAGGCATTTTCCTCTGGAACACTTGTCTCTTAACTGTCTGTCATTCCCTGAATATACCATGCATATTCACATTTAGTGCTTTCTTTTTTTAAAATGGAGTTGTCCATCTATATGAAATAACTTTTCCAGTATACTTTATAGTGTCTGTAATGCATCGTCCAAGCGCTAACTCCAGTGTCACTTCAGTGACAGAAATCTTTGTCATAGAGAATGAATACTCCTGCCTCCATATATTTCCACAAACATACCTCCAGCATAGCCATACCACATATCGTTTCTTTATTTGCCTTCTTCCTCCACTACAGGATAGGGACTGCCCTATAGTATATTATTTGTCTCTGCATATGTCCCAATACTTATAAATTGACTAGGACATAACAAATACTATAAAATATTTGTTAAATAAATAAATGAAAATGGACCTTAACAACAGGGTTGTATGCTTCTTTGCTCCCTATGGTAACTACAATAGAATTTGAAATTTAGCTACAGACAACTCTGCCAGTGATTTTTTTCTTTTACATATTTCACAAAAATTTACATTTTACTCTACTATGTCCTATAGAAAAGCATTTCATTATGTCATGTATTGTTGACAAAGGAAAATGCACTGCAATTGTATGAGAATGTATTGTGAGATAGATGACATTTCTCCCCTTGTTTTACAGCAATATAGAAGAATTCACCAAAAAGGATATTTCCTGTTGGTCTAGAATGAGACTGACAATAGAAAGATATAATGTTACAGAAATTTCATAATCCACTTCCTTTCAGAATTATATGTGAGGGGGTGGGGAGGTATATCACTGACATCCTCACCTGTAATATTGTAGCTAGCATGATATCAGGAAATACAGCCACATTACCTCATTATATCATGTTGCCTGTCAACGTATTTCCTCACACAATTCTATTATAGGAAATTTTAAAAATCCTCTATCTATTTATTTTTGTTATTTGAGTGGACCTGGGCAGAAAAATCCAGATGATCTTGGTAAAGTGAGCTGGCAAAATCCAATATAAATCTCCTAACAAACAAAAGCAAACATTTTAAATTGTAAATTATGCCACATCAGGGGAAATCTCATAGTCCACAGATGTTACAAATTTACTAATAATATGTCCAATCCCAACAGTCTAGATATTTTCACTTGTTTGCTTGTTTCTTTTGTTTACTAGAAATAATCCAACTGGTAAAATGCTGTTTTTGTCTATGCTGAACTGGGGTCTGTAGAGTCTTTAATTACTTTACAAGAGAGACACTACATTCCTGCTCATTTTCTCAATTTGCTGTAATAAGACAGGGAAAAAAAAGTTCATTTAAATAAACTCCAGTGTGGGTATTTGTTCTCTGTGAAGGTATACGTAATGACATTACCTTGAGCAAAAGCAAAAATAGTTCTGACCTTCTCAAGAATGTGTATAATCAGTTTAAAATGTATAATTACACTTAATGTGCCCTATTTTTATTTAAATAGACATGAAAAGAGTCTCATATGACATATGAAATTCTACCACAGGGAATTTTACTAGAAAAAATATCAGTATTTTGTAATGTTTGTTTACATTGCAAAATTACTAAGAAGCAAAACATTTCTAAGGTGACAGCAGAACACTATAATTCACATTTGTGTAAATATCAAATGTTTCTCTTTTTTACTAATCCTCTAAAATTATTTCAAGAATGATATTGATGCTATAGAAAAGTGATGCCAAAATTGATAAAGTGGGGCTACAATTTGGATCTTGTAAAAATAAAACTGTCCTATGGTTTTCTCATATAATGAGGTGGACTCTTCCACTGCCCAAGCCACTCCAAAAGAGCTTTGGAAAGAGACAAACATTCCTACAAATGATTCCTACAGGCAATTTAGTAAATTTAAAGACAAGCGCTGAATATTATTTAAAAGCCTGAAAGAGACAACCTATGAATGTATTTCCAGGAACAAATTTCCAGCTCAGGAGGCGGTGAAGCGAGGCTGGCAGAGGACGCCGGCCTGCCCAGACTCTGAGGCTGGGGTCGGGAGACCGGGGGTCGGGCCAGACACCACACGCCTGCCTTCCTACACCACCAACCAGCGCAGAGGAGAGGTGAGGGGCTCTGGGCAGAACGAGAAGGGCAGCCCAGTTCGCCATGAACGTCCATCCATTGTCTGGCGCAGCCTAGGCCCGACCCCAGGGAGCAGAACGTCACCACATCCATCGATCGACCTCAAAGATAGAGTCATCTCCAGTGGAACTGAAGATAAGAAAGAAGATCAAAGGAAGAAGAGGACTTCATGAAAAGCCAGTAAGGAGTGCTGAGACTGAGTACCTCAAAGACAAAGGCCATTTACTCTTGTGTCTCTACAACTCCAAGGAATGTACCTGGCACTCACCGTTTGTATGAAAGGCTCTAGGTGCTGCAGCCAGGAGTCAGTGCTGTGCCTCTGAGGTGGGAGAGCCAACTTCAGGACACTGGACGACAAGAGACCTCCCAGCTCCACGTAATATTAAACGGCGAAAATCTCCCAGAGATCTCCATCTCAACACCAATACCCAGCTTCACTCAATGACCAGCAAGCTACAGTGCTGGACACCCTATGCCAAACAACTAGCAAGACAGGAACACTACCCCACCTATTAGCAGAGAGGCTGCCTAAAAACATAATAAGGCTGCAGACACCCCAAAACACACCACCAGACGTGGACCTGCCCACCAGAAAGACAAGATCCAGCCTCATTCACCAGAACACAGGCACTAGTCCCCTCCACCAGGAGGCCTACACAACCCACTGAACCAACCTTAGCCACTGGGGACAGACACCAAAAACAACGGTCTTGGAAATAGAAGAGAGAAAATGCAAGAAACATTTAACAAGGACCTAGAGGAACTAAGGAGGAAACAAGCAATGATGAAAAACACAATAAATGAAATTTAAAATACTCTAGATGGGATCAATAGCAGAATAACTGAGGCAGAAGAAAGGATAAGTGACCTGGAAGATAAAATAGTGGAAATAACTACTGCAGAGCAGAATAAAGAAAAAAAGAATGCAAAGAACTAAGGACAGTCTCAGAGACCTCTGGGACAACATTAAACACAACAACATTCGAATTATAGGGGTCCCAGAAGAAGAAGAGAAAAAGAAAGGGACTGAGAAAATATTTGAAGAGATTATAGTTGAAAACT
>NC_041224.1:110283883-110285033 GCF_002837175.3 Physeter macrocephalus | reverse complement strand
GGGAACTACGAACCTGCAGCCTGTAAAAAGGAGACCCCAAACACAGTAAGATAAGCAAAATGAGAAGACAGAAAAACACACAGCAGATGAAGGAGCAAGATAAAATCACACCAGACCTAACAAATGAAGAGGAAATAGGCAGTCTACCTGAAAAAGAATTCAGAATAATGATAGTAAAGATGATTCAAAATCTTGGAAATAGAATAGACAAATTGCAAGAAACAGTTAACAAGGACCTAGAAGAAATAAAGAGGAAGCAAGCAACGATGAGCAACACAATAAATGAAATGAAAAATACTCTAGATGGGCTCAGTAGCAGAATAACTGAGGCAGAAGGACGGATAAGTGACCTGGAAGATAAAATAGTGGAAATAACTACTGCAGAGCAGAATAAAGAAAAAAGAATGAAAAGAACTGAGGACAGTCTCAGAGACCTCTGGGACAACATTAAATGCACCAACATTCGAATTATAGGGGTCCCCGAAGAAGAAGAGAAAAAGAAAGGGACTGAGAAAATATTTGAAGAGATTATAGTTGAAAACTTCCCTAATATAGGAAAGGAAATAGTCAATCAAGTCCAGGAAGCATAGAGAGTCGCATACAGGATAAACCCAAGGAGAAACACGCCAAGACACATAATAATCAAACTGTCAAAAATTAAATACAAAGAAAACATATTAAAAGCAGCAAGGGAAAAACAACAAATAACACACAAGGGAATCCCCACAAGGTAAACAGCTGATCTTTCAGCAGAAGTTCTGCAAGCCAGAAGGGAGTGGCAGGACTTATTTAAAGTGATGAAGGAGAAAAACCTACAACCAAGATTACTCTACCCAGCAAGGATCTCATTCAGATTTGATGGAGAAATTAAAACCTTTACAGACAAGCAAAAGCTGAGAGAGTTCAGCACCACCAAACCAGCTTTACAACAAATGCTAAAGGAACTTCTCTAGGCAAGAAACACAACAGAAGGAAAAGACCTAAAATAACAAACCCAAAACAATTAAGAAAATCGGAATAGGAACATACATATGGATAATTTCCTTAAATGTAAATGGATTAAATGCTCCCACCAAAAGACACTGACTGGCTGAATGGATACAAAAACAAGACCCATATAAATGCTGTCTACAAGAGACCCACTTCAGAC
>NC_041224.1:110277023-110283733 GCF_002837175.3 Physeter macrocephalus | reverse complement strand
AAGTGATCACTGAAGAAATCAAAGAGGAAATCAAAAAATACCTAGAAACAAATGACAATGGAGACATGACGACCTAAAACCTATGGGATGCAGCAAAAGCAGTTCTAAGAGGGAAGTTTATAGCAATAAAATCCTACCTTAAGAAACAGGAAACATCTCAAATAAACAAGTGTCCATCATCAGATGAATGGATAAAGAAGGTGTGGAGCATATATACAATGGAATATTACTCAGCCATAAAAAGAAACGAAACTGAGTTATTTGTAGTGAGGTGGATGTACCTAGAGTCTGTCATACAGAGTGAAGTAAGTCAGAAAGAGAAAAACAAATACCGTATGCTAACACATATATATGGAATCTAAGAAAAAAAAAAAAGGTCATGAAGAACCTACGGGTAAGATGGGAATGGAGACGCAGACCTACTAGAGAATGGACTTGAGGATGTGGGGAGAAGGAAGGGTAGGCTGTGACAGAGTGAGAGAGTGGCATGGACATATATACACTATCAAACGTAGAATAGATAGCTAGTGGGTAGCAGCCCCATAGCACAGGGAGATCAGCTCCGTGCTTTGTGACCACCTAGAGGGGTGGGATAGGGAGGGAGGGAGGGAGATGCAAGAGGGAAGAGATATGGGAACATGTGTATATGTATAACTGATGCACTTTGTTATAAAGCAGAAACCAACACACCATTGTAAAGCAATTATACTCCAATAAAGATGTTAAAAAAAAACAAAAAAAAACAAAACACCAGCTGTATACATGACTAACCATTAACAATAAAAAGCTTCGATTTTCTGATAAATTTCTGATCACTGCTTACCATCTCAGTTTGTTCCCTTGACTAGCCTACCATACAACAGGCATTCAATTAAGGCACTCATTCAATGGAATTGACTGAATGATTGATTTGGGCTGTGTTCCTTTCATTAGTCTGAATATTCTGAATATTAGTCTCTATATTTTTACTTACCCTGAAATTGATTTATAATTCAGAAATTCAAAAGGTCTGGATTATAATATTTAATGCATCAAATAGTTCTTTTAATAAATGTTTCTTTAACTTTGAAAACATAACAATTATATTCACAAAGTCTTTGTTTCACTAATACTGCTAAAAATGAGACCATTTTTTTAAACAGTAAAACATTGTCAATTTATAGAGAGCTCATTTTTCATTATTTTTTGCCCTTGTTAATTAAAAAATAGATATCATTTACCTTGTTCATTTGCTCTTATAATAGGTATTTTTTCTTGTTTTTTTTAATTTGAATAATTATACAGGTAAATTCTTACATAATCTCAAGCTTCCCTCTAAAATATATTAATATACATATTTTCACGTAAAAAAAAAGGAAAGTACATTCTATCATGTCAAACTACACTCATATCTTTAAGATTCTTAAGTTTAGCAAAACCCAAAAGTCATCTGATTTCTACACTTTCAATGACCAGGCCTATATAATCCTCTACCTTTCTAAACAGTAATATACTTCTTTTAAAATCTAAAATAAATTACATGACTAAGCTTTATAAATGAAACAAGCCTCTATCAAACCAGAAAAACTGGATTGATAACAGCAACCAAATGATTATCTGATATAAAATTGGATTTTTAATTTCAGTGACATTTAATCTTTAGTTCATGTAACAGGTAGTATTCAAAATTGAAGTTTATATGAAGGTATGATTAAAGAGATTGTTCTGGGTGAAAGAAAGCATTGTAAATACAACTATCAAGACACTTCTGTGAGTGCCTTTTTATATGGGAAACTATTGTAGAAACTTCATTATATTCTGGAAGCATTCTCTAAAGAGTACATTGAAAGATGTTCTCTTTCAAGGAATACTGATAGAGACCCTGGAGTTTGTGATCCTTTACTAGGGCATTAGTTTTGGTTTGTTTTGCTAGTGTTTCTGCCTCATTTTTGCATCAGTATATAATAGGTATGAAACTTTGGTCATAAAATCAGGCATCCAAAAAACATAACTTTGATTTTCCATAACTTAATATTTTCTGTGTAGACAGTTTCCATCATTTCAGAGCCACACTGGCTTGAGTCAATGCTCTATGAAGTTTAGAGTCATATAAATCTGGGGTTTGTTGGGAGATATCTAATCCTAGGTTGTTATCATATACTCACCAAGGTGTACATCCCCTCATGAGGAAGCAGGAGATATAGTGGTTAAGAGTGAAGTCAAGTGGCTTCATGTCTCCATACTTCAGTTTCCTCTTTGGTAAAATAGAAATAATAAAGTGTAGCCTACATAACAGTGTTGTTGTGAAGTATCTGTGAGAAAGTACACAGAAAATGCTTAGAATACTTAGCATCTGTCAAGTAAACAATAAATGTTAGCTATTGATAGCTATTATCCTAGCCTATACTAAATCTTCAATTCACACAAATTGGTGACAGGCCCCTATTCCTGATTTCACATTGTCTTCATTCATTTCTTGTCCAACCCATTTATGTAGGTCTCACATTCCTGAATATAAGGCTTCTTGAGTTGTGCTTTCTCTTAGCTATGTCTGACCCTTTTGGACATACAGAAACCATCTGAAATTCTAAGGCTGTCTCAGGCTGACTTCCCTAGACATACCAAGTATTCACATCTACTCTACTATCTATTGTCACACTATGTGAGGTAAAGGAAAGACACCAAAACCATGTTGGTAGTTTGGCTAGTGTGAAGAAGAGGATCAAGGCAAATGTCCCTTTTCTAAACACACACACACATACACACCCCTAAGTGGTCCTCCCTTCATCTACTCCCACTCTGTTCTCCAACAGGCAATAGAATTTTTATTTGATCTGGGAGGGAGGGAGGCAAGAAGGAATTGATACTGAATTTTTTTCAAATATATTGTTTATGGCATGAACTTTATGCCCAGAGTTCTTGGGCTTAAGTATCTGAAGGTCAAAAGTACCGTGTTTTAAAATCTCTAAAGAGGCTTCAGATGCTCAAAATCTACAGTGACTCTCTTTGAGGCAGTGGGTGTCTCATAACCCCACATGGGACAAGGGGGAATGTAGTTCTAGGTAGCATAAATTCCTGGGTAAAACACATTGTTAATATATTAAAATTTTATCCTGTCAGATACAATATGAAAGTAACACTAATGCTCTTTTATGTTAAAGAAAATATTTAAGAATTAAGAGGATATACTTTAACCCAATAAAAATATCCATTCCAGGATATCTCTAACTAGTAAATGATTTTCAGAACTTAGATAAGCTCAAGGAGGTTATACACTGTTGTATTAAAAACTTTCAAAACTCTCAAAGTTGTAAATATACAAAAAACATGATTCAATAAAAATGAAGTTTCATTTCCAAACACAAAATTCTATTTTTACAAAGGAAATATACAAATTCCATAAGTTAAAGATTGTGTGTTATATTTGCCAGGAAATCTATAAAGAAAAAAGGGGAAATAATTTACTTATGGCTCTTCCTTAATAAGAATTATTCCAAGATTTTAAGTTAAAAAATGGGTCAATTTTGGCAATCTTAGGCCTCCAGATCCACAAGACTTTCATAATCAATGTTGCCCTATAGCTCTTTAAATTATGATATATTTTAAGAATGTTAGCATATCTCTTCTGGAAGGAATATAAGAAAGATGCAATATTTTAAGTAATTAGTATCAGTTAAACATTGTGAATGACTGTAAAGCAAGGCAAAAGAATCTCTATCACTAGAGTAAAATTTAAACTTTAACGTAAGTTGTTTTTCTTCTTTATATAGAAAAAGAAAGGCTATATGTGATTTTTTAAAATTTGGAATAAAATCTAGTTTAAAACAAGGGGTTTTTTTTAAACATCTTTATTGGAGTATAATTGCTTTACAACGGTGTGTACTAGAAAGAAATGACAACATCAATGCAAAAGAAAAAAATTTAAGTACTCAAAACTATTTTAAAGTACCTTGTATTGCAAGGCCCATAAAACTGTTTGATCCAAAGTTTTATTATAAAAATATAAGCTATATGAGGACACAGACCTTGTTCAACTTCTCCCCTACTTAATCTTCAGTTTTCAGAACATGGAATATGAAAATCATTCCATAAATTCAAGTTGAATTAAAGAAAATATATCATTTTGCTCTCACTACATACTTGCTACACATTGAAGGGCTTATTTTCACATATTTCTTAAACAGAGATGGTGAGTGATTTTTTTTTTTTTCAAATAATATACAGCTGTTTAGTCATAGACAGGAATGTTACAAAGTTTCAAAGTCCTAATTCAGGTAAGGGTTCTTTCCTCAGGAGCAGAGCAAGATTTCTGACATTACTAAAGGCACATGTATGTTACTGAATGACTTGAAACTGCCATTTTAATTCCATACAGAACTTGAAACTTAGATTCAGAAACAATGACTTTTTTTAAATTATGCTTTATATCTATGTGTATTGAAGGACAACCATCATGTCTTCCTAAGTTGTCTACACATCCATTCATATAGCCATCCTTTTCATCTTAATGATATCACTCACCACTAAAAAAAAGGATCCATAAGAATAAAATAAAGCAGATGGAGTCTAAACTATCATGATAAATAACCCAACTAACCATGTGCTTAAAGAACACCATGACTTTGTCATGCTTTTGAGCTTTATATGGAGGGAGATTAATATGCCACATTGGTTTGGTTGTAGGAGGACCAGCAAAGCCTCAACAGTTTAATCATTTCCTAACTTCTCACCACTCTCCATAATTTTTCAAGAAACTCCCTTCTTACTTCACCGGGACAGTTTGATTAGGCAATTCCCTCAATCTATGACTGCAGAATTTCATTCATTCCTGGGATAAGAGGGAAATACTTTAAGAAGAAGCTCGCCAAACTAAAGCTGATTTATCTGTGAGCTCAGGATTGCGAAGGGAATTAAAGCCATGCTGAATGAGAAAAAGTTGAAGGAATCGAGGTATTTAGCAGTGAGAAAAGTCTAAGAATGAGGTGAGGCAGTGGTCTTCAAACATTTGAAATGTTATATGGTTCCCAGAAGGACTATATTTGTACCAAGGATAGAACTAGTACTGTTGGCTAAGGATTAAGAGTACATGTTTTCAGCTCAATATAAGGAAGTCAGAGCTATTCAAATGTAGCGTGGGTTATACAACTCAGCCCACATGGACATCTTCACTATTTTTTGTCACTGGACTTATCTGATAAGTGTGGGTTAGAAAACCACTTGGTGAGGTTGATGTAATCCAATTCAATCATTACATTTAGGTTTCGATTTCATGACCTTTAAAGTCCATTCCAGCCCTGAAATTCATTGGGGCTCTGAAACCCACTCCACTGGGAGTGCTGCTTGCCAAATTAGTCTTTGCAGGAAAGGCACAAAATGATGTCAATTGTTGCAGCTGCAGTGAGTCAGCTGGAAACTGCTTTACAAAGGCAAAGTTCAACCTAGTTACTAAATCCCAACTAATTTTAAATGATTTTAGCTTTCTTAGATGGTTCCAGAATTACACACTCAATTAATGCTGTTGATTTCAGCCAAGTCTCCATAAAAATAAGTGGAAAGCAAGGCAAGTATTTGGATGAATCAAACCATAGAAAGTAGATCTTTCTGTTTTAATGCTATCTTCAGTGATCCTAAAAACTCAGATTAAAAGGATTCAGGACAAAGACGGTTGAACTGGAAAACAGGAACTCTCAGTTGTAGTCCCTACCATATTTCACTATATTTGTAAGAACAGAGATCTCAGAGTCAGGTCTGGATTTGAGTACTGGTTTAATCATTACTAGCTTTGGGGCTTTGGAGAAGCTACATATCTCTGGATCTCAACAGTCTCTTCTACAATAACAATAACAGCAACTACTATTTATTGAGAGGCTGCCATGTGCCTATAACTATACTAGACCTTCAAATGCATACTTATATTTACAAAATTTCTATAAGATGGGCATTGTTGTTAACATTTTAGAATAGAAGAAAATGGATCTTAAAGAGATAAAGTAACTTCCTCAAGCCACATAATTAGTAGGATTTTTATCAAGTTGGAAAGAACGTTTTTGCATTTCATGTTAAGTTCTAGCAAGTTGAAAATATACTATGGGTCCTCCAGGAGGATTTCTTGAGGGAGCGACCATGCCCTTCTTGTCTTCTTGTGTCCTTCTTCCATCTTTCAGTCTAGAAGATGCCTGTGATAGGTAGTACTCTAGTAACTGCCTAGGGCCAAGCCTAGGAATGAGGAAGTCATGAACTGAAGAGGCTGGGTCCCTAATGATTTTGTGGAACCACCATATCTGTTTTAAGCAGCCCATAAATGAAGCTCTTTAACAAGAGGGAGAAATATACTTCTCTCATTTTAAACTATTGAGTTTTAGTTAAATGTTGCTGAACTTGATCCTAAGTGATATACCACACATCCAAATAAATTCTATTTCTGTGTCAGAGGTTCATGCTGGCACATAATATGAGAAAGATTTGATTAAACTGTGCGTATAGTAACTACAGAAGCTGAAAAGCCACGTAGCAACTAAGAATTGCTATAGGTTATTCAGCTGCAGAGTGCCATAAATTTGCAGGCAGTTTAAGAAGCGGCACATATACAAAAGAGTTTGGAGTTGAGGAAAAAAGTTTGTCTTAATAAACTAAAACGCTGACAAATCAATCTTTACGATGATCATCGTCTAGAAACAGATAATAGGGCTTCCCTGGTGGCGCAGTGGTTGAGAATCTGCCTGCCAATGCAG
>NC_041224.1:110258911-110276981 GCF_002837175.3 Physeter macrocephalus | reverse complement strand
TGTGCTCCGCAACAAGAGAGGCCGCGACAGTGAGAGGCCCGCGCACCGCGATGAAGAGTGGCCCCCACTCGCAGCAACTAGAGAAAGCCCTTGCACAGAAATGAAGACCCAACACAGCCAAAAAATAAATAAATAAATAAATTTATAGAAACAGATAATAAATAATAAACTAGTCATAATTTCATATTAGAGGGCAATAAACTCAGCCTTTGGGCTTCCCTGGTGGCGCAGTGGTTGAGAGTCCGCCTGCCGATGCAGGGCACACGGGTTCGTGCCCAGGTCCGGGAAGATCCCACATGCTGCGGAGCGGCTGGGCCCGTGAGCCATGGCCGCTGAGCCTGCCCGTCCGGAGCCTGTGCTCTGCAACGGGAGAGGCCACAACAGTGAGAGGCCCGCATACCAAAAAAAAAAAAAAAAAAAAAAAAAAAACAAACAAACAAAAAAAAAAACTCAGCCTTTGTTTGATTCACTAATTTAAATAATTGTGCCATATTCCTCTCTGTGCCTGTGCCTGCTATATATGACCAAGTCCTATGAACTGACTGAAGAACACAAAAATCAAAAAGTGTGATCTCTGCTGTCTACTGAAAAAAATTTAAACAGGGACTTGCCTGGCGGTGCAGTGGTTAAGACTCGCACTCCCAATGCAGGGGGTCCGGGTTCAATCCCTGGTTGGGGAACTAAGACCCTGCATGTCAAATGGTGCAGCCAAAAAAAAAAAAAAGAATTTAAACAAACAAATACACAGAAATAAATGCTGTGATGGAAGTATGCACAAGACACCTTGGAAGCCCCGAGAAGCACTTCTTACATGGATTATAGCGACAGATAGAGATTAAGACTTCTCAAAAAAGGTGAAAGTTTACCTGAATCCTCAGCAATATATAGGAGTTAACCAGGCATAGAAAGAACAGAGGGACACTCTAAGACAGTGTAAACAGGATATACAAATGTACAGAACTGACAGCTTGGCACACCTGTGCTGGTGTATAATGTGATATAGAGGAAGATAAGACTGAAAATATAAGGAAAGGGTCGGATACTAAAAGAGGATATTGACCAGAAAGGCTTAAATTTTATCCTTAAAACATCAAAGGTTTTTAATGAGTACTGAAATGATCAAACATGTTTTCAAAAATTACTCTGGCAAGAGTTTGCAGGACAGACTGGAGGTGACAAGAATAGTAGCAGGAAAACAGTTTGAGGCTATTTGTATAATTTGATTAAAGGAATTCCAAGAACAGAATGAAAGCAGTTGTATTATAGATGTAAGTTGAAGGACACTTGAAAGGTATTTAAAAGAGCAGTGACGGGTCTACCGAATTTAGCAACCTAGAGGCCATGTGGTTCCACAGTGAATATTTCAGGAGTGTGTGAAAGCAGACCTCAGACTGACATGAGCAGAGGACTGAATAAGCAATGAAGACGTGTAGATGAGTAGAGGCTATATGATAGTTCCTTTTCCATCAAAGTCAAGCTTCTCAAATTGGGGCAAAAGTAAAAAAAGATGTTCCAGGAAGGAAAGTGAGAAGGATGCGTTTCTTCCTCAAGTGGAAAGAACTGCGAATGTTTATATTCTGATAAAGATGGGGAAGTCCTAGAAGAAGGAGAATAATAATTGAAATGAAGACCATGAGGAGTTTAAAAAGAGTAAAAAGATTCCACACAAAATATCCAATACGTAATATGGTCATTGAATTGAATGGTGTGTGATAAGGAATCCCGGACATGAGGGAAGTGTTCAGTTTAAGGCAGCTAAGGACTTAGACCACTTGCCTCCCCATCCCTTGAAGACCTTTTGTTTTCATCCCTAGGTTGACTGGGGCAAAACAGCCCATTCTACAGAACTATAACCAGTGTTTTTAAACATACAACCACAACACACAAAGGAAGGGGATTCTTAAAGAAATGGTACTTTTCATAAAGACAAACATGGACAACATTGTCAGATCAACAGTAGGAAAATGAGGACTCACACTGAGAGATTAACATCTGGCAAAGAAAAGCCTCAGGATTAAATCCCAGAGATTAGGAACAGTATTCTATAGATGCAGTTGTAATAATGGTGAAGACTAGCACATTTCCCACCATTGTGTCCTCCGTGCCTGACACTGTGACAGTTAACAAGCAGTCATGAATTACTCCTATTTGGATATCTGAATGGAGAGTATAACATGAGCCTCATACCTCCTCCAATATGTGTCACTATCTTCTCGGTATAGGTAAGTGTGGGCTATCAGCTCTGTGCTACTGTCTACAATGAAAGTCAACAGCTTTCTGAAGGTGCTAGAGATGCAATAGTCTAGATTCTCCAAAGAAATGCTCATTTATTTATTCATTCATTCAAAAACCATTTAGTGGGCTCTACTACATACCAGCCATGGTATTAGAACCAGGAATACAAAATCAATCAAGTTGCAATGTTTGTTTTCTATCCAGAAGCTCCCAAAGAAGACAATGACTAACTGTGAATGGGGGGCATGAAACTGCTTCTCTAAGATGACAGAAACTGATGTGGATCTTGCAGAAGCATAAACTGTTTAGAGCAGTACTACTTAAAGTTAAATGTGCACATACCTAAGGATCACATTAAAATGCAGACCCTGATTCAGTAGGTCCAGCGTGGGGGTCCGAGATTCTGCATTTTACAAGTTCCCAGGTGATTCCAACTCTGCTGGTCCATGGACCATACTTGAGTAACAAGCAGTCATGGTAACTTAATATAGGTGATGCTAAGCAGGGCACATATTCGGGAATTTTGTTTCTAAAATTTTTCTCTTCATAATATTCAATCTTTTTTGTTACATCTTTTCTTAGTGTTTTTTTATTTTTTTCTACTGCAATGGTTAATTATGGTCTCAATTGGAAATGAGACCAAATGCACTTTGAATGCATTCCTTCAGACAAAGACATACCATAAATCACTGATTACTATGAGTATTCAAGTATATTTTTAATATATTTTGACTCTAAATAGCGTATAACTTAGTTCCTTCAAGAAAAATTCCCAATGATCTATTTTCTCTGATTATTAAAGCACTATTTTATTAGGATTAGGAAGAGGACATAAACAGAGTCTCATGTTCTCCCGACAACTAAACTGTTCTACTTTTTTCAGTATTTAATTGGAATGATCTTAGTTATCATTGGAGTAATAAATTTGTTACCAGTACGCTGTAAAAACTAGACTAGATGAAACTAACTGAAAACTCTTATATTTAAAGACTATATCTACAATTTCTAAAAACTATCAAGAAGCTTACAATGAGGTACTCTAAGATTTTTCACATTGAAAACAAAATAAGGGGACTTCCCTGGTGGCGCAGTGGTTAAGAATCTGCCTGCCAATGAAGGGGACGCGGGTTCGATCCCTGGTCCAGGAAGATCCCACATGCCGCGGAGCAACTAAGCCCGTGTGCCACAACTACTGAGTCTGTGCACTAGAGCCCACGTGCCACAACTACTGAGCCCACGTGCCACACCTACTGAAGCCCCTGCACCTAGAGCCTGTGCTCCCCAACAAGAGAAGCCACTGCAATGAGAGGCCCTCGCACCGCAACGAAGAGTAGCCCCCACTCGCTGCAACTAGAGAAAGCCCACACGCAGCAACCAAGACCCAACGCAGCCAAAAATAAATAAATAAATTTATTAAAAAACAAAACAAAACAAAACAAATCCAGGAGCCACTACAGCCCAACCAACCACTGATACCTGGTATCACAATCCTCACACTTAAAATGATGGTATAATACTCAGTTTGATTCCCTGCCCCTTTAGCCCCCTAAATTTACACTAGAATTACTAACTCTCCCCTGAATATTCAGTTGCCCTACTTTTTAGCACAAGGCACAGTATAAGAAGCCCTAGGTCAGTATTTAGTATTAAATCCTCTTGCCTATTTGGTCTGCCTTAATTTTAATAGCAGATTCCCTGGTTGCCAGATGCCTTAGTCTTTACCTCGTACTTCTGAACACTCATGGATTGGATTTCCTAACCCTTAATTTGAATGTCCTTTGGATGAGAGCCATAACATTAAATAACATAACATATAGATCATCACAGTTAAAATCTTTTCTCTTCCCTGCTATGTAGATACTCTTAATTTGGATTTAAATTGAATTTTTGGCTAATCCTCACAATCTGCCTGCATTTTCCATCATGAACTGAATTTAACAGTTTACATTTAGTAAAAAAAAAAAATTAATGCCCAAATTTTCCATACTCTGGTATAAATTATTTACCTAATACTATGGATATGCCAAGATTTCTAATCTTGGCCTTCCCAGCATGTCTTCCTCCTCTTATCACCAAATCTATCCCATCCTTCTGTCACTCCATTCCTGATTCTGATAATGAGGCCCCTCCTTTTTCACTCCCTAAAAAACTTTTACTGAGCACCTACTATGTCCAAGGAACTATCCTATATACAGGGATACAGAAGAGAGTCCCCATCTATGCAGAGCTTATTCTTCAAATATTATGACTCATTCTACCAGATTTGCACATAAGTTAAAACAACTTTGAACTTTATTCCAACTGTATTTTATTCTTTATTTTTGAAAAGTTCAGGAATGAATCATTTTAAACCCATCATTTCGTAGAAGTCTAACTATTATTTTCTGATATATATTCCTAGATTTCTGCAAAATGTATGGATTTTAAAAATTCTTACAAGTTTAACTACCTATTCTACTTATATAAGAAAATAGTCTATAATCATTATCATACTGATAGAATCCTATATTGGAGGGTTTTTTTAATTTTAGAAAATAACTGATTCAACACTCCTTCCCAAGTAAAGAATACATTGCACAGTGTCAGTATACATTATCTAATTTTTGCTCAGATATCCAGGAATTGGGAGTTTGCTACACAAGGTAAGCTCACATTATTGCTTCTCTAATCTGTACCATTTCTGCGCTCAAAATCAAAAAAGGAAAATGCTGTCATAAGACAATTTCCAAATATTTAAATACAACCATCCTGTCTCCCCTTAATTCTCTCTTTTCTAAGTTGAAGAGCTCTAAATTTGTGGCAGGGTTTATTATAGATCCTTCACCCTCCTGATCCCTGTCCTCTGTATGCACACCACTTGCAATGTTTCCTCAAAAATAGTAGCACTCTTAATAGAACAAGATAATCCAGATGGGCCAACACAGGGCACCACAAAAACGCCTGAGACCTGGATAATTTAAAATTGCAAGGGTATCACATCTTCAGTTCATACTGAGCTCATGGAAACTAAATCTTTTTTTCACATGAAATAGAAGCCAGATATCCCCATATCTTAAACTTAATTAACCATTTCTTTATGCCTAAATAAATTATGTTTGTCCTTGTTAATTTTTTATTGTTAGTTTCAACCCAATATTCAGTTCTAGGGAGGTTGAAACTTGACTCAATTATGTTATTAATTATCCCTCCCAATTTTTTCCATCTGAAAATATGATAAGCTTGTCATATATGACTTCACCCAAAGAATTCATAGAACTTTTTAACAGTATAAAAGCAGAAGACAACCTTGTGGCACTCCCAGATGGCAGCAAGCCATTAATCTTTTTCTTTTCTGTTTGTCCCCTTTGTAAGTATTTGAAACTAACACATGCATGCTATAAAATTTTAATACAGAAATGGATAAAGTAGAAATGGAAGCACTCCTATTACAATCCTACTCTCCAGAGGTAAAAATGTGTACTATTTTGGTACATATTTACCTATCTAGATAGATCTATCTATCTAACTCTAACTTAACATTTTTATATATTTTTTGAAAAGTAGGTAAGCACTGTAAATGTTGTTCTGCAACCTTTTTTTCACTTAAATTATAATTAGCCTATTTTTTTATACATTCAAACATTTCAAGCCTCCTCATTCTTTTTAACAGTTGCATTGTATGCCATCTTATAGTTGTACCACAATTTGTTTAATGAGTCTCTCTTTGATTAACCTACTTACAATTTTTGCTGTTATAAAATATACTACCATGTATATTTATTGTAATGTACAAATTTGGGGGGCAATACTGAGAGAATTTCTGTAGGATTCCTTCTTTAAAGTAGAATTATTGGTGAAAGATGATGAAAATTTTCAGATTAAATAGATACTCCAAATTACCCTAAAAAATGATACTGAATTATAATGAATTTAACATTGGTTGAGGTATAATATATATGTCCATTTGCATACATCTCTGCCCCAAAATGAACATTATCAAGCTTTTAATGTGTGTCACTATGACAGGAAAATGCTTATCTGGATTTATTTAGGTTTTTTAAATTTATCAGTGAATTTGTGTTTTAATACTTGACAGTCATTTAAATTTCTTCTATTAGTTGTCAGATTCTGTCTTTTTCATATTTTCCTATTGGGGTGTCTTTTTTTAATGATTTTTAAGGGCTCTTTGAATTACAGAGGTCGTAATTTTGTGATATATTTCCCCAAGTCTGAATATGTTCTTGCTTCATTTCTGTATTTTTGTTGTCACATAGTTAAATTTTTAACTTCTAAAAATCATTTCTGAGTTTCATATTATACCTTGATAAGCCTTCCCTACTACCTAAGTATTAAGGAAAAAGATTTTTTTCCAATACTTTGTGATTTCATTGTATATAAGTACATGTTTAACCTAACTAAAATTTGTAGAGTATATTAAATCTATAATGTATTAATTCTTCCACTTAATTAAATATAAAAAATACCTGTTATTCAGGCACCCCCAGTGATCTCAAGCAATAATTTTTCATTACCCAGTTATTGACAACCTCTTAAATGAAACTACTAATTTTTAAGAAAGTTAATATAGAACAGTTTTTTTTCAAATCTAGATGACCACAATATCCTTAAAGGACCTTTAAAAAAAAAAGAAAACAAACAAACAAAAAAAAACAGATCTCTGGAGCTCACCACTGAAGATTCTGATTTAGTATGGATGGCATGTGGCATTGATGATAGTTTTAAAAAATATTCCAGGTGATTCTGATAATTTGCCTAAATGTTATGTATGTTTTTTACCCATTCCTAAAGAATTTACACTTCAGAGTCTTAGACTACCAACATTAGATTTTCTGAGGAAAACATTTTAAATGCATATAACTAGGCTGTGTTCCAGATACACTGACTCAGAATATTGAGAAGGACTAGAAATTCCAGTCATAATTGCAGTATCAGTAATACTAACTCTAATACTAAGAAGTATCATTGAAGAAGAATGCAGAAATAGATTGATTACAGTAACAGTAATATTTATTTATTCTACACTTAGTTTAAGCAAAACAGCCTCATCCATTATCAGTTTTACTGGAGTGTGGTTTTGTTTCTATCTAATTTGAGGTATGAATATATAATTTTCAAAGACCTAACATTTAAGTCATGTATACTCAGTCATAGATTTAAATCTATTTAAATACAATTACAGGAAAATTAATCTAAGATGACACTGAAGATCCATAAGAAATTGCTTTTTCCTTAAAAAGCAGACTTTGATTGCCAATTGGATCTTTGATTGTCAATTGACTATCTCTACAGTGAAGCCACTCAAAAAATGGATAATTATCCAATGAGTTAAAGTATTATCTATTATCACCTTCCAGGATGTAATGGTTAATTTTATATGACAACTTGTCTGGGACACAGTACTCAGATTTTTGGTCAAACATTAGTTTATATATTGTTTGAAAATGAGAACATTTAAATCAACAGACTTTTAATAAAGCAGACTACCTGCAAAACATGGGTGAACCTCATATGACCAAACAGCTGAGGGCCTTAAGAGGAGAAAGACTGACATCCCCAGAGGAAGAATGAATTCTGTCTGCAGTCTACCTTCAGACCTGAGCTGCAACATCATCTCTTCCCTAAGTCTCGTGCCTACTTGGTAGATTTTGGACTTACCATCCTCAACAATCATGTAAGCCAATTCCTTAAAATCTTGTTCTCGCGGGCGCCCTCCCCCACCCTCTCTCCCTACATATATGTATACAATATATATGTATATGTGTACATATACACATATATACACATATACATACGCACACACATCCTATTTATTTTGTTTCTCTGGAGAACGCTAGTTAATACACAGAAACTACCGCAAAAAACAAACTCCACATTTGCCAACTCTCAGGCTTCAATGTTCAGACACAGTTGTACTTTCCCTCACTAGTATTTAATAATTTTGTTTAAGTTAAGAAGGAGCTTACCACTAGAGTATATTTTGCTCCCCTTCTCTCCAAAATGATCCAATGCTTACTTGATCAAAGTGAATCAGAATGGATATCATTTGGATAAAATAAGGTTTGAACTGTTTTTTTAAATTACACCAGATCTTCAATTTCCTTCTCTCTAGTATTATCAATAACTCTAGGAAGTTCTACAGTTTTTTAAAAATAATTAATTTTGAATTTCAAAGTTATCAATTTATTGCTATGTTCCAGGTAAGATGGACTAAGTACACTTCTTCCTGCATCACTGAACACAGGTAGAAAACTCAGACAGAAAACATAGAACAGATTTTTGAGAACTCTAAAAATTAGACAGTAGCAGGTAGAACAGAGAACACGAGAATTATAAGGGCCAACAAACTAGTGATAAATTTACCTCTTTTTTCTTCTGACATCGCCTGGTCAGAATAGTAACACACTGAGATACCCAAATGTGAGCACTGTAGTACAAACAGAACTCCAGGGAAAAAAACTTCCATTTCTGACTCAAAGAACAGGAAATAGAACTCCTAATGCTCAGAAACAATGCAGAAATCCCATTTTTTTCTTTCCTCTGTTCTTTCATACTCCAGCCCCCAACAAACCCATGGCAGTGGTGACAGTTGTAGCCACAGGAACCCAAAAAAGTCAAAATTCTGAGGGACAGGAACCTTCCTCTCTGGTGGAGCTGTGGTTCAAAGTGGGTGGGGAAACTCCCACTACTTTTTTCCTTTCTCTATCTTCACATCACTAGGTCCTCGATGCAGACTCAAAAAAGGAAGTGTGCAACAGAATAACTAGACTACCAAGTTTCTGGCCTGAGGCCTAAAAGGGAAAGCCCCAGAAAATTGGAAAGTTCCAGGGTGATGACAGAGAGCAAAAAACTCAAAGAAACAACCCAAAATGGTTGTTTAGAAACTTCAGGGCTCTTTCCCAGCTGCACAGGTATAGATCTGAACCTAATTAGCATAACAAAGATTTTGAAAACTGAATTAATGAGCAGACCACCAGCCAGGTTCCAACCAGAGCACTGGGTGGTACATAGCCAGGAAAAATCCAAAAAGTACTACAAAAGCTTCCGAAACTGAACTTATATTAGAAACATGGCCCACTGAAGGCTAGGTGGAACTTGTGGCCTGAACATAAGCAGGTTGATTTTCTGCTAAAACATAAGGATCAATACTCTCAATAGGATTAAACAAGACCAGAGTCTCATTAAATATTCAAAATATCCAGGATACAATCCAAAATTAATTGGCATATGAAGAACCAGAAAAACTGCCACTCATGTGGGAAAAGACAAACACAGATGCCAACACCAAGATGACACACATGTTGGAATAATCTGACAAAGACTTCAAAGCAGCCATTATAAAAAGTGTGAATTAGCAATCTTGAATACTCTTAAAATGAATTTTAAAATAGAATGTCTCAGTGAAGCAACAGAAGATATAAAGAAGAACAAAATGGAAATTTTAGAATTGAAAAATACAATAACGGGGTGAAAAACTCAATGAATGGACTCAATAGCAGAATGGTAATAACAGATGAGAGTCAGTAAATTCAAAGCTAGATCAACTGAAATTATTCAATCTGATCAATACAGAGAAAAAAGTTTTCTTAAAAATGAGAAGAACTACAGAGACTATGGGACAATAAAAAGAAAAGCTTAACATGTGTGTCATCAGAGTTACAGCAAGAAAAGAGAAAGTGCAGAGCTGAAAAAGTATTTGAAGAAATAATGGTCCTAAACATCTCAAGTGAAGAGAAAGGTATCTATAAATTCAAGAAGCTGAGCAAGCCTTAAACCTAAAGAAATCCATGTCCATGTGTATCATAATCAAACTATTGAACACTAAAGGCAAAAATAAATCTTGAAAGCAGCCAGAGAAAACAACATATTAACTATGGAACAATGACTCAAAAAATGGACACTTATGGAGATTTCTCATCGAAAAATATGCACACCAAAAGAAAATGGAACAAAATTTTTAAAATTCTGAAAGAAAAGAAGTGTCAACCCAGAATTCCATATCCTTCAGGAATGAAGCTGAAATAAAGTCATTCTCAATTTATGTATATATAGTTTATAAACAAACTACAGCATAAATGGAAAGCAATAAGGTAGTAAGATCTCTACATTCCAATTGAAATAGTAAAATATTGATTCTAAGTAAACTGTGAAAAGTTTAGTATTTTGTAATCACCAGAGCAACCACTAAAAATAAAAAATAAAAATAATTAAATGAAAATGAATGTTAAAAAATATTCAAATAACCCAAAAGAAGGCAAGAAAGGAAATGAAAAACAGAAGGAACAAACATAAAATGAACAGTAAAGTGACAGACCTAGGTCCAAACATATCAAAAATCACATTATATTTAAACGATCTAAACATGCAATTAAAAGGTGGACTATCAAAATAGATAAACAAACATGACCCATCTATAGGCTATCTAAAAGAAACTCACTCCAAACATCACAACATAGGTGGGTTAAAAGGAAAAGAATGGAAAAAGATATACTATACTATTAAACACTGAACAATGGTAATTGGATTGGCTAAATTACAATCAGACAAAGCTATCTTTAGAGCAGTGGTCCCCAACCTTTTTGGCACCAGGGACCAGCTTCGTGTTAGACAATTTTTCCACGGACGGGGGCCAGGGGTGGTTTCCAGATGATTCAAGTGCATTTCATTTATTGTGCACTTTAATTCTATTTTTATTACATTGTAATATATAATGAAATAATTATACAACTCACCATAATGCAGAATCACTGGGAGCCCTGAGCTTGTTTTCCTGCAACTAGGTGGTCCCATCTGGGGGTGATGGGAGACAGTGACACCTGAAGTGTGTTGCTTATGTCCAATCTACTCCATAATCTTGTTTTGGCTGCTGTCACTGCAGAAAACCCTGCTTCACAAAGATAGGATGTTGGAAATTGAAGCAGGTTTTTCAGTGCTTTTGTGGCAATCTCAGGATATTCCACTTTGACTTTAATACAGAACGTATGGAGATTTGAAGTTGTCTCAGACATACTTTTAAGGCCACCGTCATTTGCAATCTCAAGATGTTGATCCTCTTCTAGCATGGACAAAGTTGACTCACCGGGCTTATTCACAAATGGGTCGCAGATCCATTCCTTCCCGTTTCAGGGGTCTTTTGCAGTTGGGAAGTAATGCTCAAACTCTTTTGAAAGCTGAGATAGGTGATCATGCACCAGCTGGGAGAAACAAGGCCCTGGCTCAGCCTCTTTCAAAATCTCCGCTAATGTTTGAAACATGCCAAAAATCCCAATGTTCACTCATCGCCCCCATAATTCCAGTTTGGTTTTGAATGCAGCCACTCTACCTGCTGACTTGAACACAGCTGTCATTCTCCCCTGAAGTGACAGACTGAGTTCATTGAGCAGGTTGAATATGTCACATAAGTAAGCAAGTTTTGTGACCCATTCTGTGTCACTGAAATGTGCTGCCAGTAGTGACTGTTTTTCTAAAAGAAATCTCTGGAGTGGCTCTCGTAACTCAAAAACTCTGGCCAGTGATCTACCTTTAGAAAGCCATCTCACTTTTGTGTACAAGAGAAGGCGTGTATGTTCTGTGTCCATCCCCTCACAGAGCTGTGTGAACAGACGTGAGTTAAGGGCATGTACTTTAATGTGTTTGATAATTTTAATCACATCCTGCAAAACGTTGTTAAGTTCAGGTGACATTTTTTGGCTAGCCAGCATTTCTCTATGGATGACACAGTGCATAGACTCACATTCAGAAGCGACCTCTTTGACCCGAGTAGTGAAACCAGAAAGCCGTCCAGTCACAGTAGCTGCTCCATCCATGCATATACCGACACAAAATGACCAATTCAGTTTTCCTGATATGTAATCATTCAAAGACTTGAATAGGTCTGCAGCTGTGGTGTTGGTTGGCAACAAAAGTGCATGTAACATGACCTCATGCACATTCTCCTGAAAAACATATCGCACAAAAACAAGCATTATTGCCTTGTTGTCAACATCAGGAGACTTGTCAACCTGGATTGTGTACCATGGTGACTCATTAATTCTAACAATTGTGCCTCAATATCCGCTGCTATTTCATCAATTCGTCTAGCTACAGTGCTAGCCAAAAGAGGAACACATGCAACCTTTTGAACTGCAGCCTCTCCTAAAAGTTCATGACAAATGTCCTTATCAGCAGGCAGTATCAACTCTTCACCAATAGTAAAGGGCTTCTTAGGTTTAGCAATGCGGTTAGCTACTAAGAATATGCTCTCAGTGCAGACACATTTGATGAAATGGTGGCCTTCAATAATTGTTTCTGTTCTTTGTGTTCACGTTTTTTTTTTTCTTTTGAAAAATTCCAAAAGCCTGTCTTTTAATTCAGGGTGCTTGGTTTCCATGTAGCAAAGCATTTTGGAAGGTTTCATGGCTTCACTGGATAGCCAGTCGCCACATATTATACAAAGCAGGCTTTGAGAATGTGAAACATCTGTTACAATGAACACATAAGTTAAGTAGTATTTTCTTGGTATTTTCTTTTAAATGCAGCTTTCTTTTTGTTGGAAGTCTTAGACTTCTGCTGTCTCATCTTGGGTCTTTCCCCCGTTTCAAAGAAGCTCTCCAGCGACATTTGTTTTTTTACTCATTTTGGCTAGGGTTAGCTTGTGAGCTTACTAAAACTGTGACTGAGACAAGTGCGCAGTGTGGGAAAGAGGCATGGACGGAAGTGGTAAGTAAAATAATGGGCAGGCTGCATGTGGACTAAAATAAGTGTCAGATTCTGACTTAAAGCCTGCCACCAGATGCAGCTGTACAACTGAAGTACATGAACTCACTTGTCACTATACAGCCTGCCACCAGATGCAGCTTAATTGTCACTTGCCACTCACTGATAGGTTTTTGATATGAGTCTGCAAGCAATTGATTTATTATGGTCTCTGTGCAGTCAAACCTCTCTGCTAATGATAAGCTGTATTTGCAGCTGCTCCCCAGCACTAGCATTACTGCCTCAGCTCCACCTCTGATCATCAGGCATTAGATTCTCATAAGGAGTGTGCAACCTAGATCCCTCGCATGTGCAGTTCACAGTAGGGTTCATGCTCCTATAAGAATCTAATGCTCCTGCTGATCTGACAGGAGGTGGAGCTTAGGCAGTAATGTGAGTGATGGGGAGCGGCTGTAAATACAGATGAAGCTTCATTCGCTCACCCGCCGCTCACCTCCTGCTGTATGACCCAGTTCCTAACAGGCCACAGACAGGTACCAGTCCACCTGGGGGTTGGGAACCCCTGCTTTTGAGTAAAAACGTTACCAGGGATAAAGAGAGGCATTCTATAATGATAAAAGTTTTAGTCCATCAAGAAGTTATACCAATCCTAAATGTTTATACACCCAAAAACTGAACTACAAAATACGTGAAGCAAAAACTGACAGAATGAAAAGAAATAGATAAATCCGCAATTACAGTTAGAGATTTCAACACTTCTCACTCAGTGACATATACACAGAAATTCAGTAAGAACTGAACAATGTCACAATGCTACAGATTTCTCAACTGACTTGTGGAACCCCCTGGGAGTATTTTAACTGTACCATTCTCCTCTAATTTAAACTACTTTCCTTCACCCCAATTCACAAATCTTCTAAATCTACTAGGAACTGCCAGTACCAAGTAAAGAAGAGTAAATTTTTTTAAAGTTTTATATTTTCCTGCATAGCTTTATTTTAAATGTTTTTAATTTTAAAATATTTCAAAAATGTATACAAAATTTATAGGTGAATTATGAAAACAATTATAACCAACTTGGGTTTTAGAAATAGAATGTTGTCTGTTTGTCCCTCCCTAAATATACCTCTCTACCTTCCAACTATAGATAAACATTATTGTTTCCTATGAATAATTCATTCTTGTTTTGCAATTTATGAACTGTAAATAGTAGTTTGATTCTTCCATATTCTCAATTGCGTAAAATTTAAATCATACTGCACCTATCCTTTAGACTTTCCCTGTTTTACTCATTATTATGTATATGTTCACCCATATTAGGAGATGTATCACATATTATTCTATCTTATGAATATACCAAAATGTTAAAATTCTGATGGACACTCCAGTTGTTTCCAGTTTGGGGTTATTTTTTAAAAAGCTACTATGAACATGTGATACATACAAGGTTTATTTTAAAATATACAAACAAGAATGGGGTTGCTAAGTCATAAGATATGTACATATTTAACTTTCCTAAATAATGCCAAACCCATATTCCACAGTGGTTGCACCAGATTACAATCCACCAAATTCCCATTCTTCCATATTCTTACCAACATTTGGTATTTCTGACAATTTAATTTCTGCTAATTTGATGCATATGATAGCTCACTGTGATCAAAAATCACATTTTCCTGATTACTAATAAGGTTGAGAATCTTATATGTTTATAGCTGTGTGGATTTCCTCCCTTGTCACTTAATCACTCTTAAAATTACTTTAGAGGGCTTCCCTGGTGGCGCAGTGGTTGAGAGTCTGCCTACCGATACAGGGGACATGGGTTCGTGCCCCAGTTCGGGAGGATCCCACATGCCACGGAGTGGCTAGGCCCATGAGCCACGGCCTCTGAGCCTGCATGTCCGGAGCCTGTGCTCCACAACGGGAGAGGCCACAACAGTGAGAGGCCTGCGTACCGCAAAAAAAAAAAAAAAATTCTTTTAGAATCTTGGGTTTTACCCTCACTCTTTCCCTGGCAGTTTCTCTGAAAATAAAAATTGCCATTGATATTGGCTTTCAGATCTCTGAAGCCATTTAATATCACCTCCAAAAGTTCATAAAAGAGTTGCATTCCCAAGAGGCACCAAGTGTTCCCCACCTAACCAACATATCTAATTTCACACCACTATACAATCTCCTCTAGAAATAACTGAGTGTCACCTTCCAACAAAACACCACCTCACTCAACGGTATCTCATTCCATTACACATTTATTTCTAAAGAAGACATATTAGGATCTGAAGTATTCTGTAGAATAAATATCTTGAAGACTGAAGGATTAATGGAAATAATTCATTTTCTATCCTTATCATCTCATTTTAGACAGGAAAAATAAAGACTCAGAAATGTAAGCAAAACAAGATTTAGAATGTAGGATTATTTATTTTAATGATCTTTTCCAAAATTCTAGATAAAATGGGAAAATTATTTTTCTAATTATGAAAACAATAAATATTGATATAGGGACTTTAAGCAATAAGAAAATAAACAAAGAAAATACAATTCATCCAATTTCCCACAAACTGAAAAGTAGCCAGAGTATATTTTCTTGGAATAAACTTCTAAGTATCTTTCTCTCTCTCTCATTCTTTATCTGGCAATTAGGTTATTTCTAACTCTATTGTAAACATTATAATGAACGGCCTCTAACATATATCATTCCACATTTATTTCATGTTTTCCTTATGAAAAATTCCTAGAAAAATTTCTGTGTTAAAACACACTCATATTTTAGCAGTTTATGCTCATTAACAAACTTCCCTGTAGGAAGTACCAGTTTACTATAAGAGTGCTGGTTTCCTCATGCCCTTACTTACTCTGAATATTATCAATCTTTTTAATATTTGCCAATCTGACAAGCAAAAATGTGAGAAATCATTGTTTTGTGTGTATTTCCTTGAATACCAGTTATGTCAGCATGTCACAATATGTGAAAATGTGTCTCTCTTGACATGCTTTAGCATCTAGAATTAAGCATGTGACACAATGCAGCCATTTAGTAGCTGCTATCCAGAAAAATTAACACAGGGGGAGTAACATAAGAGTTAATGGTTTAGATTGAGGGTCTGTGAAACAGCTACCAAGAAGTTGAAAAGCAAGTAGTAAGGAATAAAACAAATATCCAAAGATGTGAAGTCCAGCAGCATATGAGCTAACTGTCCAATAGTATCAGGTCCAGCAGTGTGACATGCCCAGTGATAATTATGACAATGGTGATATCCTAAGCAAACACTTCCCATAGCAAGACCTTGGCTGTTCAGCCTTCCTGAGATCATACCCAGTCCTGGTTCTCATCCTTCATGTTGATTATGTGAGGTACCAGACACCTTTTTTACGATTAATTAAGCAGAATCAATTACCATCTATGCTTCCACTTCCTAGTTCATTCCATGACTTTCTTTCCTTCTAACTATTTCCAAACCCTCTACCATTTGATTATATAATTGTTATCTTTTTGAACTAATATATTAATTAATAAAAACATCTTCACTTCTGTCATTAATTTGTATAACAAAATTTCATACATAATTTTCAGATACATATTTGATGAATTTGCTTCAGGAAATTAGTAAACAAGTAAGAGATTAAGTCTGCAGTCACAAATGCCTTAAGAATTTTAGATTTGCAATACAATTTCTTTTCATTTTAAAAGGAAAAATATGATTAACTAAAAAAATAAATTTTTTATTCACCTACCTTGTTAAAGAAACATTAAAGCATTATTTAAAATAGGTGTCATTCATACACATGCTGGAAGCAGCAGACACTGCTGTACTGGAAAGACAAGTACATAACTTTATTGAAAGTAAGTTTCCCTCTATAAAATTATCAACTACAAAATGTCACAAATTTTGAAGAAAGAAGAAAATGAATGATTCTTCAATTAAAAACCCCACGTGATGAAAAATAATTTGCAAGTTTAATTTGACACTTACAGACATCTGGAGAAACATTCGGTAAATTTAGAGAAGTTTCACTGGATGTTTCAGAACTCCTTACTGCATATTTCCCTCTTTAAAAGCAAAGGAAAATCATTATTTACAATGACATTTTCTCCCAATAATTAAAACTAAAATCTTACTTTTAATAACATTTAACTGTACTATACTTTTTAATAATCATTATCTCTTGGTAGGTACAAAATTCCAAAAAGTTATACCAGCTAGACGAGAGGGGGGAACCAGGCCACACAGCAGGAGGTGAGCAGTGGGCAAACAAGCGAAGCTTCATTTGCTGCTTCCCATCACTTGCGATACCGCCTGAACCATCACCCTCCCCCCCACCCCCGTCCATGGAAAAACTTTCTTCTACAAAACCAGTCCCTGGAACCAAAAAGGTTGGGGACCACTAAGTTGGACAAAAAGGCAAATTGACTTTCTTCATTAACATTCTAATTACCCGGCCCAATTAATCTTGGGCTTAGCTATGTGATTTGCTCTGACTAATGCAAGGTGAGTGGATGTAACATATGATGAAGAAAAAGCTTTGAGCACTTGTGGCTGGGCTCAGTTACTAGCTATCTTACTTATACCATGACAACTGCATGGCCCAAACAGAGACCGCTTCTTCCACCTAATTCCTCAAATGAAAAAGACACAGTAAAAAAGAGCAGAGTTGTCACTGACCAGCAGAGGCCTGAAGCTAACATGTAATGAGAGTAACCGATATAACATTGTTATATAAAAACTTTACTATTATAACAACTGATTTTGAGAGATGTTTGTTATACATCATAACGTAATGCAAGCTGACTAATAAATGTGGTACTGGCCCTCACTGCGATTCACCCTACCTAACAGAACAGATAATTCTATGTATTACTTGTTTAAAAATTAATAATAGACATTCACAGAAAGATAGACAAGATGAAGGCAGAGGGCTATGTACCAGATGAAGGAACAAAATAAAACCCCAGAAAAACAACTAAATGAAGTGGAAATAGGCAACCTTCCAGAAAAAGAATTCAGGATAATGATAGTGAGGATGATCCAGGACCTCGGAAAAGAATGGGGGCAAAGATCAAGAAGATGCAAGAAATGTTTAACAAAGATCTAGAAGAATTAAAGAACAAACAAACAGAGATGAACAATACAATAACTGAAAT
>NC_041224.1:110248928-110255738 GCF_002837175.3 Physeter macrocephalus | reverse complement strand
ACTTCTGCTGTCTCATCTTGGGTCTCTCCCCCGTTTCAAAGAAGCTCTCCAGCGACATTTGTTTTTTTACTCATTTTGGCTAGGGTTAGCTTGTGAGCTTACTAAAACTGTGACTGAGACAAGTGCGCAGTGTGGGAAAGAGGCATGGACGGAAGTGGTAAGTAAAATAATGGGCAGGCTGCATGTGGACTAAAATAAGTGTCAGATTCTGACTTAAAGCCTGCCACCAGATGCAGCTGTACAACTGAAGTACATGAACACACTTGTCACTATACAGCCTGCCACCAGATGCAGCGTAATTGTCACTTGCCACTCACTGATAGGTTTTTGATATGAGTCTGCAAGCAATTGATTTATTATGGTCTCTGTGCAGTCAAACCTCTCTGCTAATGATAAGCTGTATTTGCAGCTGCTCCCCAGCACTAGCATTACTGCCTCAGCTCCACCTCTGATCATCAGGCATTAGATTCTCATAAGGAGTGTGCAACCTAGATCCCTCGCATGTGCAGTTCACAGTAGGGTTCATGCTCCTATAAGAATCTAATGCTCCTGCTGATCTGACAGGAGGTGGAGCTTAGGCAGTAATGTGAGTGATGGGGAGCGGCTGTAAATACAGATGAAGCTTCATTCGCTCACCCGCCGCTCACCTCCTGCTGTATGACCCAGTTCCTAACAGGCCACAGACAGGTACCAGTCCACCTGGGGGTTGGGAACCCCTGCTTTTGAGTAAAAACGTTACCAGGGATAAAGAGAGGCATTCTATAATGATAAAAGTTTTAGTCCATCAAGAAGTTATACCAATCCTAAATGTTTATACACCCAAAAACTGAACTACAAAATACGTGAAGCAAAAACTGACAGAATGAAAAGAAATAGATAAATCCGCAATTACAGTTAGAGATTTCAACACTTCTCACTCAGTGACATATACACAGAAATTCAGTAAGAACTGAACAATGTCACAATGCTACAGATTTCTCAACTGACTTGTGGAACCCCCTGGGAGTATTTTAACTGTACCATTCTCCTCTAATTTAAACTACTTTCCTTCACCCCAATTCACAAATCTTCTAAATCTACTAGGAACTGCCAGTACCAAGTAAAGAAGAGTAAATTTTTTTAAAGTTTTATATTTTCCTGCATAGCTTTATTTTAAATGTTTTTAATTTTAAAATATTTCAAAAATGTATACAAAATTTATAGGTGAATTATGAAAACAATTATAACCAACTTGGGTTTTAGAAATAGAATGTTGTCTGTTTGTCCCTCCCTAAATATACCTCTCTACCTTCCAACTATAGATAAACATTATTGTTTCCTATGAATAATTCATTCTTGTTTTGCAATTTATGAACTGTAAATAGTAGTTTGATTCTTCCATATTCTCAATTGCGTAAAATTTAAATCATACTGCACCTATCCTTTAGACTTTCCCTGTTTTACTCATTATTATGTATATGTTCACCCATATTAGGAGATGTATCACATATTATTCTATCTTATGAATATACCAAAATGTTAAAATTCTGATGGACACTCCAGTTGTTTCCAGTTTGGGGTTATTTTTTAAAAAGCTACTATGAACATGTGATACATACAAGGTTTATTTTAAAATATACAAACAAGAATGGGGTTGCTAAGTCATAAGATATGTACATATTTAACTTTCCTAAATAATGCCAAACCCATATTCCACAGTGGTTGCACCAGATTACAATCCACCAAATTCCCATTCTTCCATATTCTTACCAACATTTGGTATTTCTGACAATTTAATTTCTGCTAATTTGATGCATATGATAGCTCACTGTGATCAAAAATCACATTTTCCTGATTACTAATAAGGTTGAGAATCTTATATGTTTATAGCTGTGTGGATTTCCTCCCTTGTCACTTAATCACTCTTAAAATTACTTTAGAGGGCTTCCCTGGTGGCGCAGTGGTTGAGAGTCTGCCTACCGATACAGGGGACATGGGTTCGTGCCCCAGTTCGGGAGGATCCCACATGCCACGGAGTGGCTAGGCCCATGAGCCACGGCCTCTGAGCCTGCATGTCCGGAGCCTGTGCTCCACAACGGGAGAGGCCACAACAGTGAGAGGCCTGCGTACCGCAAAAAAAAAAAAAAAATTCTTTTAGAATCTTGGGTTTTACCCTCACTCTTTCCCTGGCAGTTTCTCTGAAAATAAAAATTGCCATTGATATTGGCTTTCAGATCTCTGAAGCCATTTAATATCACCTCCAAAAGTTCATAAAAGAGTTGCATTCCCAAGAGGCACCAAGTGTTCCCCACCTAACCAACATATCTAATTTCACACCACTATACAATCTCCTCTAGAAATAACTGAGTGTCACCTTCCAACAAAACACCACCTCACTCAACGGTATCTCATTCCATTACACATTTATTTCTAAAGAAGACATATTAGGATCTGAAGTATTCTGTAGAATAAATATCTTGAAGACTGAAGGATTAATGGAAATAATTCATTTTCTATCCTTATCATCTCATTTTAGACAGGAAAAATAAAGACTCAGAAATGTAAGCAAAACAAGATTTAGAATGTAGGATTATTTATTTTAATGATCTTTTCCAAAATTCTAGATAAAATGGGAAAATTATTTTTCTAATTATGAAAACAATAAATATTGATATAGGGACTTTAAGCAATAAGAAAATAAACAAAGAAAATACAATTCATCCAATTTCCCACAAACTGAAAAGTAGCCAGAGTATATTTTCTTGGAATAAACTTCTAAGTATCTTTCTCTCTCTCTCATTCTTTATCTGGCAATTAGGTTATTTCTAACTCTATTGTAAACATTATAATGAACGGCCTCTAACATATATCATTCCACATTTATTTCATGTTTTCCTTATGAAAAATTCCTAGAAAAATTTCTGTGTTAAAACACACTCATATTTTAGCAGTTTATGCTCATTAACAAACTTCCCTGTAGGAAGTACCAGTTTACTATAAGAGTGCTGGTTTCCTCATGCCCTTACTTACTCTGAATATTATCAATCTTTTTAATATTTGCCAATCTGACAAGCAAAAATGTGAGAAATCATTGTTTTGTGTGTATTTCCTTGAATACCAGTTATGTCAGCATGTCACAATATGTGAAAATGTGTCTCTCTTGACATGCTTTAGCATCTAGAATTAAGCATGTGACACAATGCAGCCATTTAGTAGCTGCTATCCAGAAAAATTAACACAGGGGGAGTAACATAAGAGTTAATGGTTTAGATTGAGGGTCTGTGAAACAGCTACCAAGAAGTTGAAAAGCAAGTAGTAAGGAATAAAACAAATATCCAAAGATGTGAAGTCCAGCAGCATATGAGCTAACTGTCCAATAGTATCAGGTCCAGCAGTGTGACATGCCCAGTGATAATTATGACAATGGTGATATCCTAAGCAAACACTTCCCATAGCAAGACCTTGGCTGTTCAGCCTTCCTGAGATCATACCCAGTCCTGGTTCTCATCCTTCATGTTGATTATGTGAGGTACCAGACACCTTTTTTACGATTAATTAAGCAGAATCAATTACCATCTATGCTTCCACTTCCTAGTTCATTCCATGACTTTCTTTCCTTCTAACTATTTCCAAACCCTCTACCATTTGATTATATAATTGTTATCTTTTTGAACTAATATATTAATTAATAAAAACATCTTCACTTCTGTCATTAATTTGTATAACAAAATTTCATACATAATTTTCAGATACATATTTGATGAATTTGCTTCAGGAAATTAGTAAACAAGTAAGAGATTAAGTCTGCAGTCACAAATGCCTTAAGAATTTTAGATTTGCAATACAATTTCTTTTCATTTTAAAAGGAAAAATATGATTAACTAAAAAAATAAATTTTTTATTCACCTACCTTGTTAAAGAAACATTAAAGCATTATTTAAAATAGGTGTCATTCATACACATGCTGGAAGCAGCAGACACTGCTGTACTGGAAAGACAAGTACATAACTTTATTGAAAGTAAGTTTCCCTCTATAAAATTATCAACTACAAAATGTCACAAATTTTGAAGAAAGAAGAAAATGAATGATTCTTCAATTAAAAACCCCACGTGATGAAAAATAATTTGCAAGTTTAATTTGACACTTACAGACATCTGGAGAAACATTCGGTAAATTTAGAGAAGTTTCACTGGATGTTTCAGAACTCCTTACTGCATATTTCCCTCTTTAAAAGCAAAGGAAAATCATTATTTACAATGACATTTTCTCCCAATAATTAAAACTAAAATCTTACTTTTAATAACATTTAACTGTACTATACTTTTTAATAATCATTATCTCTTGGTAGGTACAAAATTCCAAAAAGTTATACCAGCTAGACGAGAGGGGGGAACCAGGCCACACAGCAGGAGGTGAGCAGTGGGCAAACAAGCGAAGCTTCATTTGCTGCTTCCCATCACTTGCGATACCGCCTGAACCATCACCCTCCCCCCCACCCCCGTCCATGGAAAAACTTTCTTCTACAAAACCAGTCCCTGGAACCAAAAAGGTTGGGGACCACTAAGTTGGACAAAAAGGCAAATTGACTTTCTTCATTAACATTCTAATTACCCGGCCCAATTAATCTTGGGCTTAGCTATGTGATTTGCTCTGACTAATGCAAGGTGAGTGGATGTAACATATGATGAAGAAAAAGCTTTGAGCACTTGTGGCTGGGCTCAGTTACTAGCTATCTTACTTATACCATGACAACTGCATGGCCCAAACAGAGACCGCTTCTTCCACCTAATTCCTCAAATGAAAAAGACACAGTAAAAAAGAGCAGAGTTGTCACTGACCAGCAGAGGCCTGAAGCTAACATGTAATGAGAGTAACCGATATAACATTGTTATATAAAAACTTTACTATTATAACAACTGATTTTGAGAGATGTTTGTTATACATCATAACGTAATGCAAGCTGACTAATAAATGTGGTACTGGCCCTCACTGCGATTCACCCTACCTAACAGAACAGATAATTCTATGTATTACTTGTTTAAAAATTAATAATAGACATTCACAGAAAGATAGACAAGATGAAGGCAGAGGGCTATGTACCAGATGAAGGAACAAAATAAAACCCCAGAAAAACAACTAAATGAAGTGGAAATAGGCAACCTTCCAGAAAAAGAATTCAGGATAATGATAGTGAGGATGATCCAGGACCTCGGAAAAGAATGGGGGCAAAGATCAAGAAGATGCAAGAAATGTTTAACAAAGATCTAGAAGAATTAAAGAACAAACAAACAGAGATGAACAATACAATAACTGAAATGAAAACTATACTAGAAGGAATCAATAGCAGAATAACTGAGGCAGAAGAACGGATAAGTGACCTGGAAAACAGAATGGTGGAATTCACTGCTGCAGAACAGAATGAAGAAAAAAGAATGAAAAGAAATGAAGACAGCCTAAGAGACCTCTGGAACCACATTAAACGCAACAACATTCGCATTATAGGGGTCCCAGAAGGAGAAGAGAGAGAGAAAGGACCAGAGATATTATTTGCAGAGATTATAGTCAAAAACTTCCCTAACGTGGAAAGGAAATAGCCACCCAAGTCCAGAAGCACAGCGAGTCCCATACAGGATAAACCCAAGGAGAAACACGCCGAGACACGTAGTGATCAAATTGGCAAAAATTAAAGACAAAGAAAAGTTACTGAAAGCAGCAAGAAGAAATCAAAAGCTTTACAGAAAAGCAAAAGCTAAGAGAATTCACCACCACCAAACCAGCTCTACAACAAATGCTAAAGTAACTTCTCTAACTGGGAAAGACAAGAGAAGAAAAGGAGCTACAAAAACAAACCCAAAACAATTAAGAAAATGGCCATAGGAACATACATATCGATAATTACCTTAAACGTGAATCGATTAAATGCTCCAACCGAAAGACAAAGGCTTGCTGAATGGATACAAAAACAAGACCCATCTACATGCTGTCTACAAGAGACCCACTTCAGACCTAGGGACACATACAGACTGAAAGTGAGGGGATAGAAAAAGATATTCCATGCAAGTGGAAATCAAAAGAAAGCTGAAGTAGCTATACTCATATCAGATAAAATAGACTTTAAAATTAAGAATATTACAAGAGACAAGAAGAACACTACATAATGATCAAGGGACCAATTCAAGAAGAAGATATAACAATTATAAATATATATGCACCCAACACAGGAGCACTAACACAATAATGGTGGGGGACTTTAACACCTCACTTACACCAATGGACAGATCATCTAAAATGAAAATAAATAAGGAAACAGAAGCTTTAAATGGCACAACAGACCAGATAGATTTGATATTTATAGAACATTCCATCCAAAAACAGCAGATTACACTTTCTTCTGAAGTGCGCATGGAACATTCTCCAGGATAGATCACATCTTGGGTCAAAAATCAAGCCTTGGTAAATTTAAGAATATTGAAATCATATCAAGCATCCTTTCTGACCACAACGCTATGAGATGAGAAATGAATTACAGGGGAAAAAAACGTAAAAAAACAAACACATGGAGGCTAAACACTATGTTACTAAACAACCAAGAGATCACTGAAGAAATCAAAGAGAAAACCAAAAAATACCTAGAGAAAAATGACAATGAAAACACAACGATCCAAAACCTATGGGATGCTGCAAAAGCAGTTCTAAGAGGGAAGTTTATAGCTCTACAAGCCTAACTCAAGAAACAAGAAAAATCTGAAATAAACAATCTAACCCTACACCTAAAGGAACTAGAGAAAGAAGAACAAACAAAACCCAAAGTCAGTAGAAGGAAAGAAATC
>NC_041224.1:110247599-110248450 GCF_002837175.3 Physeter macrocephalus | reverse complement strand
AACACTCCCAAACTCATTCTATGAGGCCACCATCACCCTGATACCAAAACCAGACAAAGATACTACAAAATAAGAAAACTGCACACCAATATCCCTGGTGAATATATATGCAAAAATCCGCAACAAAATACTAGCAAACAGAATCCAACAAGACAATAAAAGGCTCATAGGGCTTCCCCGGTGGCGCAGTGGTTGAGAGTCCACCTGCTGATGCAGGGGACACGGGTTCGTGCCCCGGTCCAGGAAGATCCCACATGCCTCGGAGCGGCTGGTCCCATGAGTCATGGCTGCTGAGCCTGTGCGTCCGGAGCCTGTGCTCCGCAACGGGAGAGGCCACAACAGTGAGAGGCCCGGAATACCACAAAAAAAAAAACAAACAGACAAACAAAACAAAAGGATCATATGCCATGATCAACTGGGATTTATCCCAGGGATACAAGGAATCTTCAATATATGCAAATCAATCAATGTGATACACCATATAAACAAATTGAAGAAGAAAGACCATATGATCATCGCAATAGATGCAGAAAAAGCTTTTGACAAAATTCAACACCCATTTAGGATAAAAACTCTCGAGAAAGTGGACATAGAGGGAACCTACCTCAACAGAATAAAGGCCATATATGACAAACCCACAGCAAACACCATTCTGAATGGTGAAAAACTGAAAGCATTCCCTCTAAGATCAGGAACAAGACAAGGATGTCCACTCTCACTGCTATTATTCAACATAATTTTGGAAGTCCTAACCATGGAAATCAGAGAAGAAAAGGAAATAAAAGGAATACAAATTGGAAAAAAAGAAGTAAAACTGTCACTGTTTGCAGATGACATGATACTATACATAG
>NC_041224.1:110247115-110247495 GCF_002837175.3 Physeter macrocephalus | reverse complement strand
TAAAGTTGCAGGATACAAAATTAATGCACAGAAATCTCCTGCATTCCTATACACTAATGATGAAACATCTGAAAGAGAAATTAAGGAAACACTCCCATTTACCATTGCAACAAAAAGAATAAAATACCTAGGAATAAACTTTCCTAGGGAGACAAAAGACCTATATGCAGAAAAGACACTGATGAAAGAAATTAAAGATGGTACCAACAGATGGAGAGATATACCATGTTCTTGGATTGGAAGAATCAATATTGTGAAAATGACTATACTACCCAAAGCAATCTACAGATTCAATGCAATCCCTATCAAATTACCAATGGCATTTTTTACAGAACTAGAACAAAAAATCTTAAAATTTGTATGGAGACACAAAAGACCCC
>NC_041224.1:110232832-110246422 GCF_002837175.3 Physeter macrocephalus | reverse complement strand
GAGGCCTAAATGTAAGACCGGACACTATAAAACTCTTAGAGGAAAACATAGGAAGAACACTCTTTGACATAAATCACAGCAAGATCTTTTTTGATCCACCTCCTAGAGTAATGGAAATAAAAACAAAAATTAAAAAATGGGACCTAATGAAACTTCAAAGCTTTTGCACAGCAAAGGAAACCATAAACAAGATGAAAAGACAACCCTCAGAATGGTAGAAATTATTTGCAAACGAATCAATGGACAAAGGATTAATCTCCAAAAAATATAAACAGCTCATGCATTATCATATGATCCAGCAATCCCACTACTGGGCATATACCCAGAGAAAAACCACAATTCAAAAAGACACATGCACCCCAATGTTCCATGCAGCACTATTTACAATAGCCAGGTCATGGTAGCAACCTAAATTCCCATCAACAGACGAACGGATAAAGAAGATGTGGTACATATATACAATGGAATATTACTCAGCCCTAAAACGAATGAAATTGGGTCATTTGTTGAGACGTGGATGGATCTAGAGACTGTAATACACAGTGAAGTAAGTCAGAAAGAGAAAAACAAATATCGTATATTAACGCATATATGTGGAACCTAGAAAAATGGTATAGATGAACTGGTTTTCAGTGCAGAATTGAGACACAGATGTAGAGGACAAACATATGGACACCAAGAGGGGGAAGCGCAGGGGGGTGGGGGTGGGGGGGTGATGAATTGGGCGATTGGGATTGACATGTATACACTGATGTGTATAAAACTGATGACTAATAAGAACCTGCTTTATAAAAAAATAAATAAAATTTAAAAATTAAAAAATAATAATAATGAGAGCAGCTATCTTAATATCAGTCTTTTCAACACAATTCCTGTTATTTATTGTAATTGGAACAGATTAAATCACATACTATCCCTGAATTAGGTGAGGAATATGTAATGAGATACATATATTTTAAGCCTACATACTGCACTCCTGGCATCTACTGTGGAAGTAAGTTCTCTAAAACTGCAAGGACCTCTGAATCAAAACTGAGGCCTACTGGAAACTGAGAAGTGGGAAATAATTTATCAGAAAATAGTTAATAGATATTTTTTACACTATTAAACAAGATATTTTTTAATGCCTCATAAACAATATTGAGAACTTTAAAGAAAATGTAGCCATAGTTTATGTTTGAAAATGCTTAAAACATGGATAGAAATGTAATTTGGATTAGTGGTCATTAAATGACTCATTAGTCATCTGTAATATGACTGTACTAATTTCTATAAGAGTAAAGAAGTGAAATTTCACAAGGGCAGGATTATATATAACATTCAAACAATATATATAAAATATCAGAGTTAGTGGAAAAAGGAAAATGCCAATGAGTTTAAAAGATATTCCGGCATTATTTCCACTACACACATAACCACTAAAGGGTTACATGATTAGTCTGAGACAGAAGTCACTAAAAAATATTCTTTAAACAGTGAGAAGGTTATGAAGATTATCTTGATACTCGTACACCTATTTAAGTCTGTGGTGCATTTCAAATTAACTAATAGAGATAGCTAACAGAGAACATTTTATCACTTGAATCTTCAAAACATATATTGTCTTACACCAAAATTAAATACATATACATCATGCACTATGTCTATTTCACTTTATTTATTTACCAGTATTAACCAGAACAAGAGTGTATGTATTTTTTTTTCTACTTTTAAGTTTACTAGACTGAGATTTTTAACTACACATAAATGTTCACATGAAAATGGATAAGTATAGAGTCAGAAGAAGCAGTTGGCAAAACATATTACACAAACTTAAAGAATTGAAAGTGTCCCAGAAATAAATAAATGATAAATCAGATGAGGTACCATTAAGGATGGAAAGGGATACAAATGTAGGTGGCAATAGTGAAAGCTAGTAGAAAAGTAGCTGCCTTACTCCCCAACAAGGATTAAAAGCTGGGAATACTAACTTTGGAAGAATTTGAAAGTTCCTTTTCCCTTAAAATACATCACATCAGAGTCTTTCTCCACTTTCTATAGGAGACTATGAAAATTTTTCAGAAAAACATGGAGTCATATCAATGATATATAATTATCTTATGTATTTCTAAAAGCCCATAATTTTGAAGAAATCTATAGGTAGAAAAAAAAAAGGAAGAAGAGTATCATTAATATAGCCTTTCAAGACAACTGTTTTTCTAACTTTACTATGTAGGATAAAATTAAAACAGAACGATTGTGAAAATGCCTCTCCATCCTTCAAAAAGTGCCCCTCAGTGAAATTATTAGTAAAAATGGGTATGCTTGCATCATCTACTGTGAGGACACAGTTGCATCAACGGTGTTTTTTGTTTCTGTTTCGACAAAACAAAAGAAAAATCATTTGGCAGGAGGTGGAAAGGGAGGGCAAGTGATTATTTGTATTTTTTTTTTAACCTTTCAGGATTAGGTGAATTCACAAAAATGAAAAGAAAAATGCAACAGGTAATATATGCCCATTGTTATGGATGCTGTTATACCTTTAAAAGATTACCTTTCTGTAATTAAGCTTGTGCCTCATGATTGCTTGAAATCAGCTCTCATATCCAGAACTATAAGCAGGAATCAAAATCTTTTGGATTCTCTTCCCCCATAAACATTGCTCCTTCTTTACCATCTTTCTCCTCTTGAAGATTTGTTTCTTGGCATCATTAAGAAAAGGATTTATGCAAGGTTTCCCTTTGGGTAGGTGGATTTACACTCCACACCAGAGATACCATGTTGTACAACTCCAAGGGCTGTAATTCAAAATGTAGCGAAAGCCAGGATATAGTTTTTTGAAGTTCCTGGAGCTCGAGATGGCAATATTCACATAGAAAATAATGTGAATGCTGCCCTTTGGGGTTGAGGGACACACTGGTATATTGGGGCATATTAGGTGAGCTTCTGAAAACCTTGGGGCCCAATGAAATACAGGGCCTGTAAGACCCTAGTTCCACCACCACCCTCCTTCTAACAGTACAAATAATAAAGACTGGAATAAGGGCAAAAGTCACTGGCAAAATGTTACACCCTATATCTGATAATTTACTCACTTCTGTTTTACCCTGTGGCTATTGCTTTGAAAAGACAATTGATAAAGAAGTTATATATGAACAACAACAGGAAAAAAAAAATAGCAGTTCATTCTGCTTATGAATAATGGCAAATTGATAGATTACATTATCAGAGAAAAGAGGTTGAGAATTGTAGACTAGAAAATGACCATTTTGCTCTGTAGCTTCAGTTTACAGATGAGAAAACTGAAGCCCAAACAAAATCGGAGATCACACACTAAGATCCCAGGTGTCTAACCAGATTCAACCAGAAAAGCTCTTCATCCACCTTATTTTAAAATGTTTCCATATAAGATTCCTTCTTAATACAAGATTCTCATTGTGCAGCATGACACTGTCTTCCACCCAAGCCAAGGCACACTTGCCTCTTCAAAAGAAATTCTGAAGGAGGTACTGTAAGAAGGACAGTAATCCCAGAAATGAAGACAAAAGCAAGTGAAAAAACAAACAATGGCCATATAAAACAATAATGAATGTGTTTTTGTAATTGAAAGTTAGAATTAAAATACACAAAATCAATAAAATGTAGATCTGACAGTGGGGTGTTAAATGAAAATTAAATGATCTACAGTTCTTATATTGTCTGTGAGGAGAACAAAGGTGGTGTAATGTAGTTGGCCATTAATGAATTAAGTATTATGCAAATTCCAATTTCTAGGGTAATCAGTAAAAGAATATTTCCAAGTAAGAAAAGAAGAAATAAATTCTTTAGATGTTTCTTCTGCTATTTGCTTTCATATTTCTAAGTAATTTGTTATATAATTATAGGGCTACTTTATCGATTTTAGATTCTATTAACTGAATTTTATGTTATCTCACCATTTTCACACCATTACCACACTATTTCCCCTTCTTTCCACCTTATTTTCCTCCCAGTATGTTATATCATAGTTCTTAGGTCAATCAATATTCATATTTAACATTATTATGACCATATGAATAATGTTATGACTTATGAATAATGTTAGTTGCTGACCGAAGTTTACTGAAATTTAATTTCCTTTTTTGTCTAATTTTGTGTCCTTTTTCTGGAATAAACAAAGGCTTTGTGTGGTTCTCTATTACTTATCTCTAATTCTTCAGAAAAGAAATGAAAGTAATTTGTTTTGGAGAATGAGAATCAGGGATAGATAGGAGTAAGGCTTAATTTCAAAACATTTAACAACCAATAACACAGACACCAATTAATCCAATACTCTCTGTCCATAAACAACCAGTAAGGCCATGCTAGTTTGTACCCCCTGAACATCAGCCATAGGGAAGGGAATCTGGAAGGAAACTATGGGCTAGGAGATTGCTGTTGCTTTGTTACAAGACTTGGAGTACTACCTGACCTTTTAAATCATACGTATGGATTATGTCAAATAAAAACTTAATTTAAAAGATAAATACATTTGGTTATATTTAGTCCTTTAACCCTAGCAGATCTATTTGAAGCTAAAGAATTCATTATGTGACATATACACCCAAAATAAAATGCTAGCAAGTGTTTGAAACAAAAGTCCATAGGGAGAAAACTGTTCCTGCTGTGTAGCAGGATTGCTCAGTATCCAAGGTGCTTACTTTCTAACGAATAAATATTTTTGCCTCTACTTAGAGCCAGAGGCTGAATAATATACATCAAATTCTTCTAAGCAAAGTGAATTGAATTAAAGAGATAACAGTTTCCTCAAATGGGAAGCTGCCTTAAGTAATTGTAGCCTATTAGGTGTTAATTTTCAACAGGTGCTACTTAAATGTAATATAGTATCATCCTTGTATTTAATAAGGTCTCTGAGTTGAGAGTCCCTGTGCCAAATTTTATACCAATTCATTTAAATTGGGTGGAGTTACAACATCTCCCTCAAAACAAATAAAGATAGGCATGCTATTTAGTAACTGTAAGGGGTATCACATTAATCATCATTCTTAATTTCCCTCCAGAAATCATTTCTGTCAATAATTCTATTTCAACTAAGATGAATGGGAAGCAAGAGAATTAGGTTTAAGCAGTGGGCTGCTGGCAAACTGGCTTGAGGACGATAGCTGAGATTAGATCATGAAACTATGAAATAGAGGGAAAGTGTCTTCCTTTTTGTGGTGTACAAACATACATAAAAGACAAGCCAATCATCTTTCTTTTTTTCTTGTTGTTGTTTTGGGTTTTTTTTGTTTTTCAATCGTCTTAACATTGAATTCTTACGGGAAATACAGAGCATCTATGAATACAAGGACTTTTATAGGTTCTCAGTAAAACCAGAGGGTTTGGGGGTTTTTTTTTTAGTGAATTATCAAAGGAAATTTCTCTTCTTATCTTTTGGAGTTTAAGGGCAAAAGCTTTAGGGAAGACTTAGGAAGAAAAATTCAGAAATAAAAAAGGTATAATTGAACATTGGAAATATGGAATTTGCTATAGAAAAATATTAAAACAATATCAAGCAATAAATAGAAATAAATTAGCAATTTATGTGTGAGTTACAAAGTAATACAAAACTATTAAACATTATTTTATTCAATTCAATAGATTTTTAAAAGAGGGTTTGGAGTTAGAAAATGGCATGATTCTGCCCTTATGATAAATATAATCTAAAAGGGAAGACAGACATAAAAGCAAGTAAGTTTTTAAATAACCAAATATTTATGGCTCTGTGGTTAATTTTGCCTGAGGCTGGATCAGGGATGACTTTATTCAAGAAAAATACATTTGAAATATGTATAACTGACCATTAAATAGAGACAAGAAGAAAAGGAGATGGAACAGCAAGAAAGAATCAAAGTGCACAGCATATTGAAGGAAGTATAAATAGTCTGACATAGTTAGAATTTGATAACTTTTGTCTAAAGAGAGCATATATTGAGAGAGAACAGTATCAGTCTAAAACATTTGTTCCTGTTTCCTGATATTACTCAATTAGATAAATAAACTATTCTATTAGAATTATGGCTCCAGTTGATGTTTACTTCTGCTCTACATTTTGTAAGGAGTCATCACTTGCACCCAAAATAGAAATCCTATTACCTAACTTGTATGACAATATTCCCTCCCTGACTACAACCATACACCCACCAACAAACACTAACACACTACTTGAAAACAGAGGCACATGCTATCAGAAACCTTTAAAAATCTGGGCAGAAACCTTTACAAATTTTCTTCCTTTTTCTATCTTGTACCTACTTGTACCATATTATCAAAACATGACATGAACCAAGCAAAACTAAATTTGTAACTTAGTTCTTTTCCACCACATCAACCAAGAGATAATTACTGTCTTCAGTGCATTAAAATGCTATTTGAGATTTTTTAAAACTACAAAACTGTAATCAATTAGAATAAATTTTGAGAGGGCCTGCTTTTTAGTTAGCACAGATAACATAAAGACTATATTTTTGTGCATAATTTTCAACCTCTTAGAAAAAGTAAATCCTTTTTCAAGTGTGTAAGAATATATGTAAAAGTTTTGCATAATACCTGTATGTTCTTAGGGCTCTGTTATTATGTCATCCTCCCCACCTTCACATGGTACAGCCAATATTTATAATTTCACATGATAATTCCCTCAATGTTTTACCTATAGTGCCAATACACCTAAACTGTCAATAAAAATTTAACAGAGTCTTTGGAGATGCATATGTTGGCTATTGCTTCGATAAAGGAAAATCAGGTGACTCCCACCTTCCCAACATTTCACACCTGAATTTTCAATCCTTGCTTCTGTGACCTTGTTCTCATAATTAAGATCTCCATGAGTCTCATATTTATACTTATACTGACTGTGACAATTTTAACACATATACTGATTCTGAATTATGGGGACTGTTTCTCCTTCAGCACTTACCCTACATTCTAAGACTCTGAGTCATTCATGTTCTTTAAATGTTTTTAACACTAGTGACCCAAAATTTGAAATCCAAGTATTTGACAATCCTGGCATCTGAAGGGCCTTCTGAAATAACGATGGGTATATTCACTCTGGCTCTGAGGAGAAAATGCCCCAATCATCACTCTCCTTATACTAGGGATTTCCAGCTATAGAAATAACAAATGGACATAACTCGACAACCTTCAAATCAAAGCATATACATATCTATAAAAGATTATGAAAATACATATTTTAAACAAAACTTAAGAAAGTGAAAATGTTTCTAATATTTTAAATATGGAATCAGATCAACAAACTTGCATCCAGATTGTCAAACATTTGCCAAAATTTTCAAGATTGGAAAACTGATTTCATATAAAGGCAAGTAATGAATATGTCAACTTATATTAATTTGTAAGCTAATATTTATCCAAATGATCCCTTACTATAAAAGAATTTTTAATATATAAGAAAAAGAAATACATTATTATTGTTGCATTAAATCATTGCCTGGATGTTTATTACAGAAAAGCAAAGAACAAAACAGGCTTTAGAACATAAATCATCTATTCATTATCAGCTATCTATGGAAATAAGTTTGTATTTTAATTTTTAAATAATCAAGCTCTCATCTGGAAACATATGAGAATTAGGAACATAAAAATCCCTTGCCAAGAGAGGAGGAGAAGATGGCAGAAGAGTAAGACACGGAGATCACCTTCCTCCCCCACAGATACATCAGACGTGGAACTGCTCCTATAGAACACCTACTGAAGGCTGGCAGAAGACCTCAGACCTCACAAAAGGCAAGAAACTCCCCATGTACCTGGGTAGGGCAAAAGAAAAAAGAAAAAACAGAGACAAAGAATAGAGACGGGACCTACAACAGTGGGAGGGAGCTGTGAAGGAGGAAAGGTTTCCACACACCAGGAAGCCCCTTCATGGGCGGAGACTGTGGGTGGTGGAGGAGAGCACAGCAACAGGGGTCTGGAGGGCAAAGCAGAGAGATTCCCACATGGAGGATCGGTGCTGACCAGCACTCACCAGCCCGAGAGGCTTCTCTGCTCACCCGCCGGGGTGGGCGGGGGCTGGGAGCTGAGGCTTGGCCTTCGGTGGGATCGCCTACTGAAGGCTGGCAGAAGACCTCAGACCTCACAAAAGGCAAGAAACTCCCCATGTACCTGGGTAGGGCAAAAGAAAAAAGAAAAAACAGAGACAAAGAATAGAGACGGGACCTACAACAGTGGGAGGGAGCTGTGAAGGAGGAAAGGTTTCCACACACCAGGAAGCCCCTTCATGGGCGGAGACTGTGGGTGGTGGAGGAGAGCACAGCAACAGGGGTCTGGAGGGCAAAGCAGAGAGATTCCCACATGGAGGATCGGTGCTGACCAGCACTCACCAGCCCGAGAGGCTTCTCTGCTCACCCGCCGGGGTGGGCGGGGGCTGGGAGCTGAGGCTTGGCCTTCGGTGGGATCGCAGGGAGAGGACTGGGGTTGGTGGCGTAAACACAGCCTGAAGGGGTTAGTGCACCACGGCTAGCCGGGAGGGAGTCCGGGAAAAGTCTGGACCTGCCGAAGAGGCAAGAGATCTTTTCTTGCCTCTTTGTTTCCTGGTACGCGAGGAGAGGGGATTAAGAGTGCTGCTTAAAGGAGCTCCAGAGACAGGCGCAAGTCGCGGATATCAGCACAGACCCCAGAGACGGGCATGAGACGCTAAAGCTGCTGCTGCCGCCACCAAGAAGCATACACCTAAACTGTCAATAAAAATTTAACAGAGTCTTTGGAGATGCATATGTTGGCTATTGCTTCGATAAAGGAAAATCAGGTGACTCCCACCTTCCCAACATTTCACACCTGAATTTTCAATCCTTGCTTCTGTGACCTTGTTCTCATAATTAAGATCTCCATGAGTCTCATATTTATACTTATACTGACTGTGACAATTTTAACACATATACTGATTCTGAATTATGGGGACTGTTTCTCCTTCAGCACTTACCCTACATTCTAAGACTCTGAGTCATTCATGTTCTTTAAATGTTTTTAACACTAGTGACCCAAAATTTGAAATCCAAGTATTTGACAATCCTGGCATCTGAAGGGCCTTCTGAAATAACGATGGGTATATTCACTCTGGCTCTGAGGAGAAAATGCCCCAATCATCACTCTCCTTATACTAGGGATTTCCAGCTATAGAAATAACAAATGGACATAACTCGACAACCTTCAAATCAAAGCATATACATATCTATAAAAGATTATGAAAATACATATTTTAAACAAAACTTAAGAAAGTGAAAATGTTTCTAATATTTTAAATATGGAATCAGATCAACAAACTTGCATCCAGATTGTCAAACATTTGCCAAAATTTTCAAGATTGGAAAACTGATTTCATATAAAGGCAAGTAATGAATATGTCAACTTATATTAATTTGTAAGCTAATATTTATCCAAATGATCCCTTACTATAAAAGAATTTTTAATATATAAGAAAAAGAAATACATTATTATTGTTGCATTAAATCATTGCCTGGATGTTTATTACAGAAAAGCAAAGAACAAAACAGGCTTTAGAACATAAATCATCTATTCATTATCAGCTATCTATGGAAATAAGTTTGTATTTTAATTTTTAAATAATCAAGCTCTCATCTGGAAACATATGAGAATTAGGAACATAAAAATCCCTTGCCAAGAGAGGAGGAGAAGATGGCAGAAGAGTAAGACACGGAGATCACCTTCCTCCCCCACAGATACATCAGACGTGGAACTGCTCCTATAGAACACCTACTGAAGGCTGGCAGAAGACCTCAGACCTCACAAAAGGCAAGAAACTCCCCATGTACCTGGGTAGGGCAAAAGAAAAAAGAAAAAACAGAGACAAAGAATAGAGACGGGACCTACAACAGTGGGAGGGAGCTGTGAAGGAGGAAAGGTTTCCACACACCAGGAAGCCCCTTCATGGGCGGAGACTGTGGGTGGTGGAGGAGAGCACAGCAACAGGGGTCTGGAGGGCAAAGCAGAGAGATTCCCACATGGAGGATCGGTGCTGACCAGCACTCACCAGCCCGAGAGGCTTCTCTGCTCACCCGCCGGGGTGGGCGGGGGCTGGGAGCTGAGGCTTGGCCTTCGGTGGGATCGCAGGGAGAGGACTGGGGTTGGTGGCGTAAACACAGCCTGAAGGGGTTAGTGCACCACGGCTAGCCGGGAGGGAGTCCGGGAAAAGTCTGGACCTGCCGAAGAGGCAAGAGATCTTTTCTTGCCTCTTTGTTTCCTGGTACGCGAGGAGAGGGGATTAAGAGTGCTGCTTAAAGGAGCTCCAGAGACAGGCGCAAGTCGCGGATATCAGCACAGACCCCAGAGACGGGCATGAGACGCTAAAGCTGCTGCTGCCGCCACCAAGAAGCCTCTGTGCAAGCACAGGTCACTATCCACACTGACCCTCACAGGAGCCTGTGCAGCCTGCACTGCCAGGGTCCCGTGATCCAGAGACAACTTCCCCGGGAGAACGCAGGGCGCGCCTCAGGCCGGTGCAACGACACGCTGGCCTCTGCTGCTGCAGGCTCGCCCCACACACCTTGCCCCTCCCTCCCCCCAGGACTGAGTGAGCCAGAGCCCCCGAATCAGCTGCTCCTTTAACCCCGTCCTGTCTGAGCGAAGAACAGCCGCCCTCAGGCGACCTACACGCAGGGGCGGGTCGAAATCGACAGCTGAACCCCGGGGAGCTACGCAAACAAAGAAGAGAAAGGGAAATCTCTCCCTGGGGGAGCTGGGCAAACAAAGAAGAGAAAGGGAAATCTCTCCCAGCAGCCTCAGAAGCAGCATATTAAAGCTCCACAATCAACTTGATGTACCCTGCATCTGTGGAATACCTGAATAGACAACAAATCATCCCAAATTGAGGAGGTGGACTTTGGGAGCAAAATATATTATTTTTTCCCCTTTTCCTCTTTTTGTGACTGTGTATGTGTATGCTTCTGTGTGAGATTTTGTCTGTAGAGCCTTGCTTTCACCATTTGTCATAGGATTCTGCCTGTATGTTCTTATTTTCTTTTTACTTTATAAATTTTTTTCATAATTATTTATTATTTTTTACTTTAATAACTTGATTTTATCTTACTTTATTTTATTTTATTTTATCTTCTTTCTTCCTTCCTTCCTTCCTTCCTTTCTATTTTTTCTCTTTTATTCTAGCCATGTGGATAAAGGGCTCTTGGTGCTCCAACTAGGAGTCAGTGCTTTGCCTCTGAGGTGGGAGAGCCAACTTCAGGACACTGGTACACAAGAGACCTCACAGCTCCATGTAATATCAAATGGCGAAAATCTCCCAGAGATCTCCATCTCAACGCCAAGACCCAGCTTCTCTCAGCAAGCTACAGTGCTGGACACCCTATGCCAAACAACTAGCAAGACAGGAACACAGCCCCATCCATTAGCAGAGGGGCTGCCTAAAATCATAATAAGGCCACAGACACACCAAAACACACCACCAGACGTGGACCTGCCCACCAGAAAGACAAGATCCAGCCTCATTCACCAGAACACAGGCACTAGTCCCCTCCACCAGGAAGCCTACACAACCCACTGAACCAACCTTAGCCACTGGGGACAGACAACAAAAACAACAGGAACTACGAACCTGCAGCCTACAGAAAGGAGACCCCAAACACAGTAAGATAAGAAAAATGAGAAGACAAAAAAACACACAGCAGATGAAGGAGCAAGATAAAAACCCACTACACCTAACAAATGAAGAAGAAACAGGAAGTCTACCTGAAAAAAAATTCAGAATAATGATAGTAAAGATGATCCAAAATCTTGGAAACAGAAGAGAGAAAATGCAAGACACATTTAACAAGGACCTAGAAGAACTAAAGAGGAAACGAGCAACAATGAACAACACAATACATGAAATTAAAAATACTCTAGAAGGGATCAATAGAATAACTGAGGCAGAAGAACGGATAACTGACCTGGAACGCCAAGACACATAATAATCAAACTGTCAAAAATTAAATACAAAGAAAACATATTAAGAGCAGCAAGGGAAAAACAACAAATAACACACAAAGGAATCCCCATAAGGTTAACATCTGATCTTTCAGCAGAAACTCTCCAAGCCAGAAGGGAGTGGCAGGACATATTTAAAGTGATGAAGGAAAACAACCTACAACCAAGATTACTCTACCCAGCAAGGATCTCATTCAGACTTGATGGAGAAATTAAAACCTTTACAGACAAGCAAAAGCTGAGAGAGTTCAGCACCACCAAACCAGCTTTACAACAAATACCAAAGGAACTTCTCTAGGCAAGAAACACAACAGAAGGAAACAACCTACAATAACAAACCCAAAACAATTAAGAAAATGGGAATAGGAACATACATATCAGTAATTAACCTTAAATGTAAATGGATTAAATGCTCCCATCAAAAGACACAGACTGGGTGAATGGATACAAAAACAAGACCTGTATGTATGCTGTCTACAAGAGATGCACTTCAGACCTAGGGACACATACAGACTGAAAGTGAGGAGACGGTAAAAGATACTCCATGCAAATGGAAATCAAAAGAAAGCTGGAGTAGCAATTCTCATATCAGACAAATTAGACTTTAAAATAAAGACTATTACAAGAGACAAAGAAGGACACTACATAATGATCAAGGGAGCGATCCATGATGAAGATATAACAATTGTAAATATTTATGCACCCAACATAGGAGCACCTCAATACATAAGGCAAATACTAACAGCCATAAAAGGGGAAATCGACAGTAAAACAATCATAGTAGGGGACTTTAACACCCCACTTTCACCAATGGACAGATCATCCAAAATGAAAATAAATAAGGAAACACAATCTTTAAATTAGACATTAAACAAGATGGACTTAATTGATAATTATAGGAGATTCCATCCAAAAACAACAGAATACACATTCTTCTCAAGTGCTCATGGAACATTCTCCAGGATAGATCATATCTTGGGTCACAAATCAAGCCTTGGTAAACTTAAGAAAATTGAAATTGTATCAAATATCTTTTCCGACCACAATGCTCTGAGACTAGATATCAATTACAGGAAAAGATCTGTAAAAAATACAAAAGGAAGAAATAGAAAACATGAACAGACCAATCACAAGCACTGAAATTGAAACTGTGATTAAAAATCTTCCAACAAACAAAAGCCCAGGACCAGATGGCTTCACAGGCGAATTCTATCAAACATTTAGAGAACAGCTAACACCTATCCTTCTCAAACCCTTCCAAAATACAGCAGAGGGAGGAACTCTCCAGAAACTCATTCTATGAGGCCACCACCACCCTAATACCAAACCCAGACATAGATGTCACAAAGAAAGAAAACTACAGACCAATATCACTGATGAACATAGATGCAAAAAACCACAACAAAATATTAGCAAACAGGGCTTCCCAGGTGGCGCAGTGGTTGAGAGTCCGCCTGCCGATGCAGGAGACGCGGGTTCGTGCCCCAGTCCGGGAGGATCCCACATGCCGCGGAGCGGCTGGGCCCATGAGCAATGGCCGCTGAGCCTGCGCTTCCGGAGCCGGTGCTCCGCAACAGGAGGGGCCGCAGCAGTGAGAGGCCCGCGTACCGCCAAAAAAAAAAAAAAAAAAAAAAAAATACT
>NC_041224.1:110203262-110232448 GCF_002837175.3 Physeter macrocephalus | reverse complement strand
TAGGAATAAACCTACCTAAGGAGACAAAAGACCTGTATGCAGAAAGTTATAAGACACTGATGAAAGAAATTAAAGATGATACAAATAGATGGAGAGAGATACCATGTTCTTGCATTGGAAAAATCAACATTGTGAAAATGACTCTACTACCCAAAGCAATCTACAGATTCAATGCAATCCCTACCAAACTACCACTGGCATTTTTCACAGAACAAGAACAAAAAATTTCACAATTTGTATGGAAACACAAAAGACCCCAAATAGCCAAAGCAATCTCGAAAACGAAAAATGGAGCTGGAGGAATCACGCTCCCTGACTTTAGACTATACTACAAAGCTATAGTAATCAAGACAGTATGATACTGGCACAAAAACAGAAATACAGATCAATAGAACAAGATAGAAAGCCCAGAGATAAAACCCATGAACATATGGTCACTTTATCTTTGATAAAGGAGGCAAGAATATACAGTGGAGAAAAGACAGCCTCTTCAATAAGTGGTGCTGGGAAAACTGGACAGGTACATGTAAATGTATGAAATTAGAACACTCCCTAACACTATACCCAAAAATAAACTCAAAATGGATTAAAGACCTAATTGTAAGGCCAGACACTATCAAACTGTTAGAGGAAACTTGGCAGAACACTCTATGACATAATTCACAGCGAGATCCTTTTTGACCCACCTCCTAGAGAAATGGAAATAAAAACAAAAATAAACAAATGGGACCTAATGAAACTTCAAAGCTTTTGCACAGCAAAGGAAACCATAAACAAGACAAAAAGACAACCCTCAGAATTGGAGAAAATATTTGCAAATGAAGCAACTGGCAAAGGCTTAATCTCCAAAATGTACAAGCAGCTCATGCAGCTCAATAACAAGAAAACAACCCAATCCAAAAATGGGCAGAAGACCTAAATAGACATTTCTCCAAAAAGATATACAGATTGCCAACAAACACATGAAAGAATGCTCAACATCATTAATCATTAGAGAAATGCAAATCAAAACTACAATGAGATATCATCTCACACCGGTCAGTCAGAATGGCCATCATCAAAAAATCTAGAAACAATAAATGCTGGAGAGGGTGTGGTGAAAAGGGAACACTCTTGCACTGTTAGTGGCAATGTAAATTGATACAGTCACTATGGAGAACAGTATGGAGGTTCCTTAAAAAACTAAAAATAGAATTACCATATGACCCAGCAATCCCACTATTGGGCATATACCCTGAAAAAAAACATAATTCAAAAAGAATCATGTACCAAAATGTTCACTGCAGCTCTATTTTTAATAGCCAGGACATGGAAGCAACCTAAGTGTCCATCAACAGATGAATGGATAAAGAAGATGTGGCACATATATACAATGGAGTATTACTCAGCCATAAAAAGAAACGAAATTATTTGTATATAATAAACGAGTTATTTGTAGTGAGGTGGATAGACCTAGAGTCTGTCATACAGAGTGAAGTAAGTCAGAATGAGAAAAACAAATATCGTACACTAATACATATATATGGAATCTAAGAAAAAAAAGGTCATGAAGAACCTAGGAGTAAGACAGGGATAAAGACACAGACCTACTAGAGAATGGACTTGAGGATATGGGGAGGGGGAAGGGTAAGCTGTGACAACATGAGAGAGTGGCATGGATATATATACACCACAAAACATAAAATAGATAGCTAGTGGGAAGCAGCCGCATAGCACAGGGAGATCAGCTTAGTGGTTTTTGACCACCTAGAGGGGTGGGATAGGGAGGGTGGGAGGGAGGGAGATGCAAAAGGGAAGAGATATGGGAACATATGTATATGTATAACTGATTCACTTTGTTATAAAGCAGAAACTAACACCACTGTAAAGCAATTATACTCCAATAAAGATGTTAAAAAAAAAAAAAACTACCCTTGCCAAAATCTGATGACAGCGCATTAAAATAGCTAATGTCAGTCACGATACTTAGGAGCTTAATACAGAAAGGATGTATCTCCCTGACCAATAAGGATAAACAGGACTGCAACTTTCACCTTCCTTGAAGCCAGCCAAGGCTACCGTTACCAATGCTTGCCCACTCACTCATCCACAATCAATATAAAAGAAAATATGATACTTAAAGAACCTTTTTAGTAATGTAGTCCCATAGGCAATTTAACTGGTCTTTTTCTATAGAAAGAAATTAAACGTCACGTAAAATTGAACTTTAACACTTTTTAAAGGAAAACAATAGAACACCTCAAAATTTTGAAATTTATTTCCAGATGCCAAGGTCCAGGAAACTGCATAGTTATATTTTTTAAAAGACATAAAACATTAATAGAAAAGGACTAGAAATAACTGATATCATAACTAAACTGAATGGTCAAGGAAAAGACTATAAACGTAAGTAATGTTATAAAAGGTACCAAGGAATCTTGAAATCCTAAACTTTATTATGAGCATAAACTAGCAATCAGAAGTGAGGTTCAGGATAATTTTTATATGGTTATTTTACTGGAGTTTATAATGAAAGTGCCTATTATGTTCTACTGTGTTAGCACAGGGAAATAATAAATAAAGAAGACAGCTCCCATGCCCTCAAGGAAATTGCCATCCATGCATCTCATCATTTCCACATGGCAAGAGCTAAAAAACTAATAGCTATCTGAGAACCTCAACACTATAACACTGTAGCTGACTGATTTCCCAGTAACAATGGAGTTATTTTCAATAGAAAGGAAGAAGAAAGGAGAGGAAAGGAGAAGAGGGAAGTGGAGGGGAAGTAAAGAGAGGGAAGGAAGAAGGGAGAAAAGGGGAGGAGAACAGAACAACTTCACCTCTAAATCAGGAACTATGCCACCAAGAGTTATGGGAAATTTGTAGTGAAACTTGTAAACAACTTTTGCTTTTATTGACTTTTTCCTAACAAACGTCTCCCAAACATGGTAAATTGCAAAAGGACATAGCAAAAGATATCTTCAAATTTGTTTTTCAAAGAGTTCTTTATATATTGTCTAGATGTCCAAACACATATTTATGCAAAATTTAAAGTTTAAATAACTTGAAGATCTTTTATCACACTTAGATTTATCATGAGAGAAAATAGGAAACCACCAACTATCTAACATCTTTCAACAACTTTAAGAACTTAAGATTATATTTTTAATAAAGATAGTTTAACAAAAAATATCTGAATTCTTCTAAAGAAGCAGAATTTGAAAGAAGAACGTTACTTAAAATTCTTAATGGCTTTAGGCTAATATTTTAAATATTTTTATACTAATTTAAAAATACTTTTATAATATTAACAAAAAATTTTTCCTAATTGGAAATATATTTTAATTTTCCATTGTGACTAAATTACTGAAAAGTCACTTTACTATAACACAATTTTTTTCTTATTGAGGTACAGCTGATGTACAATATTATATAAATTTCAGGTGTACAGCATAGTGATTCACACTTTTTAAAGGTTTAGTCCATTTATAGTTATAAAATGTAGGCTATATTCCCTGTGTTGTATTATATATTCTTATAGCTTATTTATTTTATATAAAGTAGTTTGTACCTTTTGATCCCACATCCCTATGTTGTGCCTCCCCCTTCCCTCTCCCCACTGCTTTGTTCTCTATATCTGTGAGTCTGTTTCTTGTTTTGTTATATTCACTAGCTCTTTTGTTTTTTTTAGATTCCACATATAAGCAACATCATACAATATTTACCTTTATCTGTCTGACTTATTTCACTTAGAATAAAAACTTCCAAGTCCATCAATGTTGTTGCTTAGGTTGCTTCAGTACCTTGGCTATTGCAAATAGTGCTGCTAAGAACACTAGGGTGCATGTATCTTTCTGAATTAGTGCTTTCTTTCTTTCTTTCTTTCTTTTTTTTTTTTATAAATACACAGGAGTGGAATTGCTGGATGGTATGGTAGTCTTATTTTTAGTTTTTTGAGGGACTGCCATACTGCTTTCCCCAGTGGCTACACAAATTTACATTCCCACCAACAGTGTATCAAGATTTTTTTATCTCTACATCCAGGCCAACATTGGTTATTTTGGTATTTTTGATGATAGTCATTCTGCCAGTTGTGGGGTGATATCTCATTGTGGTTTTAATTTGCATTAATCTGATGATTAATGATGTTGAGCATCTTTTCATGTGCCTGTTGGCCATGTGCATGTCTTCTTTGGAAAAACGTCTCTCCAGGTCTTCTGCCTATTTTTATTTGGCAGTTTGTTTTTTTGAAGTTGCATTGTATGAGCTGTTTATATATATTGGCTATTAACCCCTTATTGGTCACGCCATTTGCAAATATTTTCTCCCATTCAACAGGTTGTTTTTTCGTCTTTTTAACTTTGATTAGGTTCCATTTGTTTAATTTTTTAGGAGACAGACCCAAAATATATTGTGATGATTTACGTCAAAGAGTATTCTGCCTAAGTTTTACTCTAGGAGTTTTATGGTTTATGGTCTTATATTTAACTCTTTAATCCATTTTGAGTTTATTTTTGTATATGATGTTAGAAAACTTTCTAGTCTCACTGTTTTACATGGAGCTGTCCAGTTTTCCCAAAACCACTTATTGAAGAGACTGCTTTTCTCCATTGTATATTCTTGCCTCCTATGTCACAGATTAATCCACCGTTAAGTGTGTGGATTTATTTCTGGGCTCTCTATTCTGTCACGTTGCTCTATGTGTCTATTTTTGTGCCAGTACTATACTTGTATAGTAACTTTTGTACTGTAACTTTGTAGTATAATCTGAATTTAGGGAGCATGATTCTTTCAGTTCTGTTCTTCTTTCTCAAGGTTGTTTTGACTATTTACAGTCTATTGTATTTCCAAACAAATATTAAAATTATTTGTTCTAGTTCTATGAAAAATGCCATTGGTATTTTGATAGGGAGTGCACTGAATCTGTACATTACCATGGGTAATATTGTATTTTAACAATATTAAATCTTCCAGTCCATGAGCATGGTATATATTGTGATCTGTTTGTCTACTCTTCAATTTCTTTCATCAGTGTCTTATAGGTTTCCGACTACAGGTCTTTTATCTCCTTAGGTAGGTTTATTCCTATGTGTTTTATTCTCTTTGATGAAACAAAATGACATTGTTTCCTTAATTTCTCTTTCTGATAGTTTGCTGTTAGTGTATAGAAATACAACAGATTTTTGTATATTAATTTTGTATCCTTCAACTTTACAAAATTCATGATGAGCTCTAGTAGATTTTTGGTGGTATCTTTAGAATTTTCAGTGTATAGTACCATGGTATCTGCCAACAGTAACCGTTTTAAATTTTCCTTTTGAATTTGGATTCCTTTTATTTATTTTTCTTGTATGACTGCTGTAGCTAGGACATCCAATACTACGTTTAATAAAAGTGGCAAGAGTGGGCATCCTTGTCTTGTTCCTGATCTTAGAAGAAATGCTTTCAGTTTTCATTGTTGAGTATAATGTTAGCTATGGGCTTGCCACACATGGCCCTTATTATATTGAGGTATGTTCCCTCTATGACCACTTGCTGAAGAGTTTTTTTTAATCATAAATGGATGTTGAATTTTGCCAAAAGCTTTTCTGCAACTCTTGAGATGAACATATGGTTTTTATTCTTCAACTTATTAATGTGGTTTATCACACTGGTTGATTTTCAGATACTGAAAAATCCTTGCATACATGAAATAAATCCTACTTGACCATGGTGTATGATCCTTTCAATGTATTTTTGGATTTGATTTGCTGATATTTTGTTGAGGATTCCTGAATCTATGTTCATCAGTGATATTGGCTTGTAATTTTCTTTTTTGGTGATATCTTTGTTTGGTTGTGGTCTCAGGGTGATTAAGGCCTTGTAGAATGAGTTTGAAAGCATTCCTTCCTCTGCAATTTTTCAGAAATAGTTTAAGAAGGATAGGTGTTAACTATTCTTTAAATGCTTGGTAGAATTCACCTGTGAGGCCTTCTGGCCCTAGACTTTTGTTTGTTGGTAGTTTTTAAACTATTGATTCAATTTCATTACTGGTGATCAGTCTATTCATAATTTCTATTTCTTCCTTACTCAGTCTAGGGATATTTACATTTCTAGGAATTTGTCCATTTCTTCTAGGTTGTCCACTTTATTGGCATATAGTTATTTGTAGTAGTCTCTTATAGTCCTTTATATTTCTGTAGTATCAGTTGTAACTTCTTTTTCATTTCTTTTATTGATTTGGGCTTTTTCCCTTTTTTTTCTTAATGAATCTGGCCAAAAGGTTTTCAATTTTATTTATCTTTTCAAAGAACAAGCTTTTAGTTTCATTGATCTTTTCTATTGTTTTTTAGTTTCTGTTTCATTTATTTCTGCTCTGATCTTTATGATTTTTTCCCATCTACTAACTTTGGGTTTTGTTTGTTCTTTTTTCTCTAGTTCTTTAACGTGTGAATTTACATTGTTTATTTGAGATTCTTCTTGTTTCCTGAGGTAAGCTTATACAGCTATAAACTTCCCTCCTAGAACTGCTTTTGCTGCATCCTGTAGATTTTGGTCCATTATGGTTTTGTTTTCATTTGTCTCCAGGAATTTTCTGATTTCCTCCTTGATTTTAGTGATCCATTGGTTGTTTAGTAGAATGTGGCTTAGCTGCCACATGTTCGTGTTTTTTGCAGTATTTTTCTTGCAGTTGATTTCTGGTATCATAACATTGTGGTCTGAAAACATACCTGATATGACTTCAATTTTCTTAAATTTACCAAGGCTTGTTTTGTGGCTTAGCATGTCATCTATCCTAGAGAATGTTCCATGTACACTATTATTGTGTCACTACCAATTTCTCCCTTCATATCTGTTAATATTTGCTTCATACATTTAGGTGCATATATACTTAAAATTGTTATATCTTCTTAGATTTATCTCTTGATCTTTACAATGTCCTTCTCTGTCCCTGTAACAGTTTTTATTTTAAAGTCTATTTTGCCTAATGTATGTATTGCTACTCCACCTTTCTTTTGATTTCCATTGCATGGAATACCTTTTTCCATCCCCTAACTTTCAGACTGTGTGCATCTATAGATCTGAAGTGAGTCTCTTGTAGGTAGCATACATACAGGTCTTGTTTTTGTATCCATTCAGTCACTCTATGTCTTTTGATTATTTAGTCCATTTACATTTAAAGTAATTATTGATATATGTGTTCTTATGGCCATTTGTTCATTGTTTTGGGGTTGTTTTGTGGGTCTTTTTTTCCCTTTCTTCTTTAGTTCTCTTCTCTTGTGATTTGATGACTATCTCTAGTGTTATGTTTGGATTCCTTCTCTTTAATGTGTGTGTATCTTTTACAGATTTTTGGTTTGTGCTTACCATGGGGTTTATATATAGCCATCTATTTATATATGTGATTGTTTTAAGTTGCTGATCTCTTAATTTCATATTCATTTTAACAGTACTGCATTTGTACTTTCCTTCCCTCACGAGTACTGTTTTTGATATATTTTATTTTTTTATTTTTAACTTTTTGTTTTATACTGGAGTATAGCCAATTAACAATGTTGTGAAAGTTTCAGGTGCACAGCAAAGGGACTCAGCCATACATATGCATGTATCCATTCTCCTCCAAACTCCCTTCCCATCCAGGCTGCCACATAACACTGAGCAGAGTTCTCTGTGCTATATAGTAGGTCCTTGTTGCTTATCCATTTTGACTACAGTAGTGTGTACATGTCGATCCCAAACTCCCTGACTATACCTTCCCCCCATCATTCCCCGCTGGTAACCATAAGTTCATTCTCTAAGTCTATGAGTCTGTTTCTGTTTTGTCAGTAGTTTCATTTGTATCATTTCTTAAGGGATACCATATGATATTTCTTTTTCTCTGTCTGACTTCACTCAGTATGACAATCTCTAGATCCATCTGTTACATCTAATTGTTTTCTGTATTGTTTAACTGCTTATTATGAGTATAGATGATTTTCTCACTTTTGTCTTTTAACCTTGCTACTAGCTTTACACACAGATTATTTCCTACCTTTACTGTGTGTTTGCCTCTACCAATGAGCTTTTTCTTTTCTGATTTTCATGTTTCTCATTGTGTCCTTTTATTTTGCTTAGAGAAGTTCCTGTAACATCATTTCTTTTAAACCTGGTGTGGTGATGCTGAACTCTTTTAGCTTTTGCTTCTCTGTGAAGCTTTTGATCCTGCCATCAAATCTGAATGAGAGCCTTGTCAGGTAGATTATTTATGGTTGCAGGTTTTTTCCCTTTCATCACTTAAATTAATTGTGCCACACCTTTCTGGCTGCTGAGTTTGTTCTGAAAAGTCAGCCTAATATCCTTGTGGGAGCTCCCTTGTATGTAACGTATGGCTTTTCCTGTGCTGCTTTTAAGTGTTCTCTCTTTATCTTTAATTTTTGCCTTTTTCAATTATAATGTGTCTTGGTGTGAACCTCTTTGGGTTCATCTTGTTTTAGAAACTCTATGCTTCCTAAATCTGTATTTCTGTTCCCTTTCACAGGTTTGGGAATTTTTAGCTATTATTTCTTTAAATAAGTTCTTTGCCCCATCTCTATCTCTTCTCCTTCTGGGACTCCTATATTGCATATATTGGTACACTTAATGTTGCCCCAAATGTCTCAAACTGTCCTCATTTTTTCATTCTTTTTTCTTTTTCTGTTCACAATCAGTGATTTCTGCTACTCTGTCTTCCAACTCGCTGACCAATTCCTCTGTACATTTAGTTTACTGTTGATTCCTTCTAGTATATTTTTCACTTAATTACTGTATGCTTCATCTCTGTTTGGTTGTTCTTTATATTTTCTAATTCTTTGTTAAAAACCTCTAACTGCTCACTCTGTGCATCTGTTCTTCTCATGAATACTTTGATCATCTTTACAATAACTACGCTGAACTCTTTCTAAGGTAGATTGCCTATGTCCACTTCACTTCGTTCTTCTTTTGGGGTTTTATCTTGTTCCTTCATTTGGAATATGCTCCTCTGTCACCTCATTTTGCCTGAGTTGCTGTTTTTATTTTTATCTATCTGGTAGGTTGGTTATGTTTCTCAACCAAGAATTGGCCATTTTTAGAAGATATCCGTTGTATCCCAGCAGTGTACTCACCTCTTGTTACAAGAAATATAAGCTCTAGGGGTTTCTGCTATGAGGGCTGCATGGGTCTTTCTGTTGTGGGCAGTCTGGTAGGCTTGGTTGGCCCCCAGTCCTTTTGGTTGCCACTTCCTGCCTTGTGTGTAGGCTGACAGCCACTGGTTGGTGGGACTGGTTCAAGAGGCGGCTGACTGCAGAACCCAGGAATGGCCTTGTCCACAGGTGGCTGTGGGCTCAGGGGATCTTAAGGCTGCCTATCTGCTGGTGGGTAGGTCTGTGTCTGCACCCAGTTAGTTGCTTGACCCTAAGCATTCCAGCACTGGTACCTGTAGAACATTAGATCAGGACAGGACTGGGTCCTGGGGCTAATAAGCAAAAGGAAGATTCCAATATGGCACTTGCTGGCACTAGTATTCATGTGGAAGAAGGAGCTCCCCAAAATAACTGTTCCCAGTGTGAGCTGCAGGTGACTTCTGCCTCTGCGAGAGACTCTCCAGGATCAGGAGGCAGGTAGGACCCAGGCTCCTATTGAATTACTGCTTCTGTCCTGGGTTCTAGATCATGCAAGATTTTTTGTGTGCCCTTTAAGAGTGAATCCTCTAATTCCTCCAGCCCTATGGGACTCCAGAAAGTAAGTCCCATTGGCCTTCAAAGCCAAATGCTCTAGAAAATCATCTTCCTGGTGCAGGATCCCTGGACTGGGGATTTAATGATCAACATTAAATCACAGAATTACTATCATCACTAAAACTGAAAATGATCCCTGAAATTGGGGCTAAATATTAGTTAGCTAACAAAGCACATGGGCAGCTATAAATTAAACAGTGATTCAAAATTTGATGAAAGTAACTGTTGCTATTAAACCTTAGATATGACCAATGTCAAACTGCTGTCCTCCCATTAGAGCAAAGCCACCCACCTCTTAAGTCCTCCATTTCAGCACAATACTTTATTAAATAAACAACAGATAAGACATACTTTACACACACGTAAAAAATAAATAAATAAATAACCCAACATTTTTAAGAGTCTAATACAATAATTCCAGGGAAAATATATACTGCTTTAAGTTTTTATTTCACATTAATAGACAGACATAACTTGGCATTTTGAAATATTATTTCTTATTACCAAATTGATCTTATCCGTAAAAATACAAATGCGCATAGAAATAGTGTTGGATACTCTATATGTCTCTTAAAACTACTTCTACGGTGTAAAGGAGTTACAAACACAGTCAGCATATGGAAACGTTCAGTTTTGTTTTTCTGATCAACGTTTGCTTCTAAACAAAGTAAAGACCATATGAAATGTGTGTTTGAGAATCATGGCAGTGTTCTTGGAAGGGAAAACTTGATGTCACTTCAGATCTAGACTGGAATGTTGGGTAACGAATGAAAACGAAAACTAGAATCTCAGAGCCTATTCTCTCATTTCTTTTTCTTCTCCAGCATGGACTGTTTCTTTTTAACTGCTATTCGCTCACACCACTCACAACACACATTTCAGTCAACCTTAAAGTTTGAAGATTCTTTGAAACACAGTAATTTAAAATTCATTAAAATGATATATTGCTCATTTATTCTTCCTCTGATCCCCCTGATATTTAGTTTATTTTGTTCTCTGGTTAACTCCATACATGGCTAATAGTATTGTATTATGTTCCTCTAATACCATTCTTATGTCATTATTACCCTGGCTCCTAATATTATTAGCCAAAATATTCTTGCAAACTTACTAGTCTCTGAGTACAATATAAATTTACATTCTTGTTTAATAACCCCCATCAAAGTGTCTCCAGCTATTTATGAGAGTCCCCTTACTTATAGTCAGGTATATTTCTGAAAGAGTCTTATTGTACTCAGGGATATTTCTTTCCTTCTAGCCTCTCCACCAGGTAGCCCCACTGCTGCCACTGCTGCTGCTGACCCTCCTAAGACTATGGCTCCATTTTTCACAGTGCTTCTCAACAGGAGACCACTACTATTACCACTGCTCTGGCATCAAGGTCAAAGTTAAAATTATCCTTTGAGTTACTCCATTTCAGGCCTGATACAAGCCCATTCCAATTCCCTATAACTGAGCAAAGACCAAGCCATACATTTAAGATACATATATGTGACTAAACCTTTGTGTAAAATGCAAGGTAAGTGCGACATATAGAATTACTTATAAGGACTACTGGATGTCACTACTCTCAGTGTCAACAGGCTAAGAGCCTTCTTTAGCAGACTTCACCAGGCCTTCTCCCCATCCATCTCCAATTCTGTCACAATGAATTAAGAACCAGCCAACTCCCAACACTGAGATTACTCTGAGAATGTCTACAGTTCCAAGTCCAGAATGAAATAATCACAGTGATACAATAAGAAGACTTTTTTTCTTTTGACAGGATTTAAGTTGTCTCAGAACTTATCCCTGTTTCAAGAGACCCTCTTAGATGATAGGGAGAATGTATATTCTTTTCAATGAAATCCCATCTACCTTTTACAGGAGTATACTCTTATTTGGTTTTAAGAATATAATCACACTGGAATACAGAATATAACACTAGCAAATTCTGTATTTTTCAGTTTTTAAAATATCACTAACTATGGAACATCAACAATCTAAACCATATATGGCTATGTCGAGATGAAATCAGTTCCAAGGCATTTCCTTCAGTGGGCGCTGGGTAAGTGGAACAGAAAACTATCAGTACAGTCATAGTTTATACCGAGAAAATCTATACTTAATTTCTTAGTCTCTGACATCTTTATTCAGGTAACTTGAACCTCCCCTAAGACGATAGCTTTTCTCATGCATAACTAAAGGGCTTACGATGATAATTTTGCTTATATCTTTGAAACAGATCTTTTTCTATCTGCCATATCCAGGGAGGGAAGCTACAGTGGGGTAATGATCAGTTTCAGCTGGGGCAACTCATGAAACAAGGTACCCAGCACAGGACGTAGCTTCTAAAATTAACATCCTTAAGGTAGCCTTCAAGGCCATCCAAAAACTTCGTATCATGTAATTCATCAATATCTTACTATTTCTTTACATGCTAGCTAAGGTAATCTTTATGATGCTGATCACCACATCAGTCCTTTTATTTGGTATCCTACCCTATCTTTTCCACAAGTCTATATTTTTCATTTCTTAAAAATTCAAGACCAGCCAATGTTTGTTGGTTGCCTTTTCAGCACTTATTCCCCTCTTCCCCTTCCTAATTGTTTCTTGTTTCCATTTGAGATGCATGTGCTTCTGAGGAATTTAATTTCTCTCCCCATGCAATTCTGAAGTTGTTTCAGGCACCAGAAGAAGGGTGCCTGAATACCAACATGTTGAGGAGGGCAGAGCCAAAAGATTGCAAAGACACAGAACCAGAACCTGATAACATTATGTACCTCGGGATTAATCTATTTTGAAAGCCAGATCTACCTTTGAATTCTTCTGTTACAGGAGCCAATTAATCCCCTTTGTTTTAAAAGCCAGTTGGACTTGAATTTTCTGTACTTGCAATGGAAAGTATATTATCACTACACATGGTGTAAACCTCATCTTCTTCGAGAAGCCTTTCATTCTTTATCCCACCTGACTGTTTCTCTTCTACTTATCTTTTCCACAGCTGTTAAGCAGCAGAGTAGTAGGGTAATCTGCAATAATCCAAACTAATAGCAATTTAAATTACAAAAAATCGGTTTCGGTGCTTAAAATGTTCCTAATTAGATTACAAGCTTCTAAAGGCATAAAGAAATCTTCTGTTGCATTTTTTTTTCCAACAGCCACATACTATTTTTCTCTTATGTTGAATGCCAATAAATGCAGTGAACAGTGAAAACAGTAGGAAGTTGTTTTATAATGACTTAGTAATATACATCTCTTGATTATCAGACTATCTAACACACATGAAATTGCATTTGAGAGATATGGAAATTGCCCGGTCACTTAGTCATTTCCTTCTTTAATTGATGTTAAAACTATAAATATTTAGCCTTTAATAGAGTTTCTTCCAACTCCATATTCATTGATTTCATGATGATTTAGCTTCAATATTTTAGTGACAACCTGCATAAGTATGGAAGAATAAAACGACAGATGTAGATCCTAGCTAAACACAAAAAAATCAACTTGTGATTTTGCCACCTAACTTCACAAATTTCAAATAAACTGGAAAGGCAACTGCAGAAAGACAAATGAAGTACTCATAAGAAAATTTATGTACAATTGTCTAAAACTGTATGCCAACTGTATTAGCAAAAAAGACCTGTTAAATTAGCTCAGTATTTCAACAATTCTATTCCCTACATGAATAAAACACAAGTGACTGAGAATGCTAATCCACAGACCTAAAGCCAGTGGTAAAAGAGGGTGTTCTTCTAAGCACCTGTAATATTCCTTCATGAATTATTGTAATCGTTGAATTGCTAAAGTGTGTTTGAATACTTTAGTATTTGTTTCCCAGATCAGAAATCAAATATACTGAAGTTTTGAAAAGATAAAAATCGTTTGCTCTGCAAGCAACCAAGTCTCTTTTAAAAACAAGGCTTTGCTCACCAAAGATCTGAGCAATTGCACTTAGCCTTTCAACATACTGTTTCTAACACATAGCTTCATGACAGATTATACTCCACCTTTGTGCATCATTGGTTTGTTTTGTTTCAGTCTGCTGTGCTACCTTCTATCACTAAAAGCATGAAAACCTGAATAAAATACTTCTGGAGTCTCCAGAGAGTTTATAAGGAATGGAAGACTGGTCTAGGAATTCATTCTAAATATCACAAGTTGATAATTTCATTGGTGATAAAACTATCCATTAATACACGTGGTGAGGTATGGTCAAGATGGTGGAGTAGGAAGACCCTAAGTTCACCTCCTCCCATAGCCACACCAAAATTACAACTATTTACAGACTAACTATGAGAACAACTTGAAGACCAGTAGAAATGACTACCTACAACTAAAGATATAAAGAAGAAACCTATGAGAAGAGTAGGAGGGTTGGAGATGTGGTATAGTCAAGAATGGCACTCTCTTAATTAGGCAACCCACAAAAGGAAGGATAATCACAATTGCCAAGGATCTCCCCAAGGAGGCAGGGGTCTGAGCCTCACATTGACTCCCCGGCTTGTGGATCCTGCACTGGGAAGGTGTGCCCTGAGAATGGCTCATTTTGAAAACCAACAGGGCTTGCATATAGGAAAGCCAGAGGGCTGTAGGTAACAGAGACCCCACTGTAAAAGGGGTCTCAGAGCATGCAAAATTTTGCATGCTCTGAGTCCCAGCACAGAGGCAGTAATTTGAAAGGAGCCTAGGTGAGACATCTTGTTGATCTTGGAGAGCTTCCTGGAGAGGCACAAGGTAAATCCCCCTGAGGACACAGATGCTGGCAATTGCCATTTGGGGAAACTCAATCTACCACAAGGACACTAGTACTGAAAAACATTTTTCCGTAGTCCTTCCTCTAGCTTATAAATGCCAGTGGCTTACCTGTCTCACCAGTGAGCTGGCGCCAGTCCCAGGATGTCCTGATTCCCACAGGCAGCCACCCCAGGACTCATCCCCAGCCACCAGTGGAATAGCAGCAGTCCTGAAACTCCCTGGAATGTGTAACCTTACCCACAAGTGGGCCAGCAGCCACCAAAAAAGGCAGGGCCTGGCAGCCAACCAGGCCAGGGGCCAGCCCCACCTACCAGTACATCAACAGTAGTTGGCCCAACCACAACAGAAGGGTCCACACAGTCCACATCGGGGCATCCCTAGGGCATATAGCTTTAATGATCAGACAGGAGTGTGCTGCTGGGCCTCAAAGGACATCTCCTACATAAGGACATTACTCCAATATCATGAAACATAAGCAACCTAGCCAATATATAGAAACAAACACAAAGAACTAGTCAAAATGAGAAGACAGAGGAATATGTTACAAATGAAGGAACAAAACAACACCCCAGAAAAAGAGCTAAATGAAGTGGAGATAAGCAATCTACCTGATAAAGAGCTCAATGGTAATGATCATAAAGATGCTCAAAGAACTTGGGAGAAGAGTGGATGAACACAGTGAGAAGTTTAACAGAGTTGGAAAATATAAAGAAGGACCAAAAAGAGCTGAAGAAAACAATAACTGAACTAAAAAAAAATACACTAGAAGGAATCAACAGTAGACTAAATAATAGAGAGGAACGGATCAGCAAGCTGGAAGACAAAGTAGTGGAAATCATCCAAGGTGAACAGAAAAAAAATGTTTTTTAAACAAAGATAGTTTAAGAGATCTCTAGGACAACACCAAGTATACCAATATTTGCCTTATAAGGACTCCAAGAGGAGAAGAGAGTGAGAAGGGTCAGAGAACTTATTTAAAGAAATAATAGCTAAAAATTCCCTATCCTGGGAAAGGGAATAGACATACAGGTTCAGGAAGCACAGAGACTCAAACAAGATGAACCCAAAGAGGTTCTCACTAAGACACATTATACTTTAAATGGCAAAAAATAAAGAGAAAGAAAGAATCTTAAAAGCAGCAAGATAAAAGCAACAAGTTATGTACAAGGGAACTCCCATAAGACCATCAGTTGACTTTTCAGCAGAAATTTTGCAGGCCAGAAGGGAGTGGCATGATATATTCAAAGTGATGAAAGGAAAAAACCTATAACCAAGAACTCCACCCAGCAAGGCTATCATTCAGATCTGAAGGAGAGATGAAGAGTTTTACAGACAAACAAAAGCTAAAAGAGTTCAGCACTACTAAATTGACTTTACAAGAAATGTTAAAAGGACTTCTTCAAGTGAAAAAGAAAAGACCACAACCAAAAACATAAAAATTATGAAACAAAAATCTCATTGATAAGGCAAACATAAAGGTGGTAGATCAAACATGTACGGCTCATAGAAGCTTGAAAGACAAAAGTAGTAAAATCATCTATATCCACAATAAGTAAAGGATATACAAAATAAGAAGATGTAAAACATGATGTCAAGAGATGTCAAGAATATTAAATGTGAAGGGAGAGGGAAAGTAGAAATTCAGGGTTGTTAGAATGTATTCAGACTTAAGAGATTAACAACTTAAAATAATTGTGTGTGTGTGTATACACACACACACACACAAAGAGAGACAGAGAGGAAGAGAGTTATATATGAATCTCATTGAGTCCCATAAACCGAAAACCTATAACAGATACACAAACACACACACACACAAAGAGAAAGGAATCCAAATGTAACACTAAATATAGTCATCAAATCACACAGGGAAGTGAGAAAAAGAAAAAGAAAGGAACAAGAAAGACTTACAAAAACAACCCCAAAGAATAAACAAAATGGCAACAAGTACGTATCTAGCAATAATCACTTTAAGTGTAAATGGACTAAATGCTCCAATCAAAAGACAAAGAGTGGCTAAATGTGTACAAAAACAAGACCCATACACGTGATGCCTACAGGAGACTCATTTCAGATCTAAAGACACACACTGACTGAAAATGAAAGCAAGCAAAAAGGTATTATATGTAAATAGAAACAGAAAGAAAGCTAGGGCAGCAATATTTATATCAGATAGAATAGATTTTAAAATAAAGACTAAAACAGGAGACAAAGAAGGATATTACATAATGATAAAGGAATCACAGGAGCACCTAAATACATAAAGTAAATATTAACAAACATTAAGGGAGAAATTGACGGTAACACAATATAATAGGGGACTTTAATATCCCACTTACATCAATGGACAGTCCATCTAGGCAGAAAATCAACAAAATAACACTGACCTTAAACAATACATTAACCAGATTGATTTAATGAATATATATAGAACATTCTATCCAGAATTAGCACAATATACATTTTCAAGTACACATGAAACAGTCTCCAGTACAGATCACAAGCTAGGCCACAAAACAAGTCTCAGTAAATTTAAGAAAACTGAAATTATATCAAGCTTCTTTTCCAACCACAACACAATCAGACCAGAAACTGATTACAAAAAAAAAAAAAGAAAAGCTGCACACAAACACATGGAGGCTAAACATTACACTACTAAATAACAAACTGGTGATAGACATACAGGCCTAGCTCAGGAAACAAAAACATTCTCAAACAACCTGATTTTTCACATAAAAGAATTCGAAAAAGAACAACAAACAAAGCCCAAAGTTACTAGAAGGAAAGAAATAATAAAGATCATAGCAGATATAAATGAAATGGAAACTAAAAAAAAAAAAACAAAAGAGATAGAAAAGATCAATGAGACTAAGAGCTGAGTCCTTGAAAAGGTAAACAAAATTGATAAACCTTTAGCCAGATGCATTGAGCAAAAAAGAAAACAGGCCCAAATAAGTAAAATCATAAATTAAAAATAAGTTACACCACAGAAATACAAACGATCATAACAGATTACTATAATTACATGCCAATAAAATGGACAACCTAGAAGAAATAGATAAATCCCTAGAAATATAAATCTCCCAAGACTGAATAAGGAAGAAATAGAAAATATGAACAGACCAATTACCAGTAATAAAATTCAATCAGTAATTTTAAAAAACTCCTAAAAATACAGAAGTCCAGGACCAGATGTCTTCACAATAAATTCTACCAAACATTTAGAGAAGAGTTAACACTTATCCTGCTCAAACTATTCAAAAAAAGTTGAAGAGGAAGAAATGTTTCCAAATGCATTCTGTGAGGCCAGCATCTCTCAGATACCATAACTAGAAAATGACACCACAAATAAAGTAAATTACAGGTCAATATCACTGATGAAAGTAGATGCAAAAATCCTCAACAAAATATTAGCAAACCAATTCAATAGTACATTAAAAGGACTATACACCATGATCAAGTGGGATTCCTCCCAGGGATTCAAGGATGGTTCTATACCTGCAGATCAATCAATGTGATACACTATATTAACAAACTGAAGAATAAAAATCATACGATCATCTCAAAAGATGCAGAAAAAGCTTCCGAAAAAATTCAACATCCATTTATGACAAAAACTCTCAATTCATAGTGGGTATAGAGGGAACATATCTCAACATAATAAAGGCTTTATATTACCAACCAACAGCCAACATCATACTCAACAGTGAAAATCTGAATGCATTTCCTCTAAGATAAGGAGCAAGAAAAGGATGCCCACTCTTGCCAGTTTTATTCAACATAGTATTGGAAGTCCTAGACACAGCAATCAGACAAGAAAGAGGAAAAACAGAATCCAAATTGGGAAGGAAGAAGTAAAACTGTCACTATATGTAAATTACAGGATACTATATATATATAATCCTAAAGAAATCACTAAAAAGCTATCTGAACTAATAAATACATTCAGTAAAGTTGCAAAATACAAAATTAATATATGGAAATCTGTTGTGTTTCTATACACTAACAATGAAGTATCAAAAGAGAAATTAAGAAAATAATCCCATTTACAATTTTATCAAACAGAATGAAATACCAAGGAATAAACCTAACCAAGGAGGTAAGTAAAAAGTTGCACTCAGAAAATGATGACATTGATGAAAGAAACTGAAGACAATACAAACAAATGGACTAATTTACTATGCTCATGGATTGGAAGAATTAATATTGTTAAAACAACTATACTTCCCCAGTCAATCTACAGATTTAATGCAATGGCTATCAAAATATCAATGACATGTTTCACAGATCTAGAACAAATCATTTTAAACTTTGTTTGAAAACATAAAAGCCCATGAGTAACCAAAACAATCGTGGGAAAGAAGAACAGAGCTGAAGGAACTATACTCCCTGACTTCAGATTACAACACAAAGCTACATTCATAAAAACAGTATGGTACTGGCACAAAAAGAGACACATAGAGCAATAGAACAGAATAGAGAGCCCAGAAATAAACCTACTCACTTATGGTCAATTAATCTATGACAATGGAGGCAAGAATATACAATGGGAGACAGTCTTTTCAATAAGTGGTGCTGTGAATACTTGACAGCCACATGTAAAAGAATGAAATCAGAATATTTTCTCATACCATATACAAAAATATACTCAAACGGATTAAAGACTTAACTGTAAGACCATAAAACTTCAAGAAGAAAACATATGCAGTATGCTCTTTGACATTGGTCTTATCAATATTTTATTCAATGTCTCCTCAAGCAAGGAAAACAAAAGCTAAAATAAACATATGGGACTACATCAAACTAAAAATCCTTGGCACAGGAAAGGAAACTATCAACAAAATGCAAAGGCCACCTCCTAAATGGGAGAAGATATTTTCAAATAATATATCCCATAAGGGGTTAATACCCAAACTATACAAAGAACTCATACAAGGCAACATCATAAACAAACACCCAATTTAAAAAATAGGCAGAGGACTCAAATAGACATTTTTCCAAAGAAGATATACAGATGTCCAACATGAAAAGATGTTCAACATCACTAATCATCAGGGAAATGCAAATTAAAAACACAATGAGATACCATCTCACACCTGTCAGAATGTCTGTCATCAAAAAGACAACAAGGGCTTCCCTGGTGGCGCAGTTGTTGCGCGTCCGCCTGCCGATGCAGGGGGGCCGGGTTCGCGCCCCGGTCTGGGGGGATCCCGCGTGCCGCGGAGCGGCTGGGCCCGTGGGCCGTGGCCGCTGGGCCTGCGCGTCTGGAGCCTGTGCTCCGCGACAGGAGAGGCCGCAGCGGGGGGAGGCCCGCATACCACAAAAAAAAAAAAAAAAAAAAGACAACAAATAACAAGTGTTGCTAAGTACATGAAGAAAAGGCAGCCCTCATGCACTGTTGGTGTGATTGTAAATTGGTGCAGCCACTACAGAAAACAGTATGGAGGCTCCTCAAAAATTTAAAATTAGAACTTCCATATGACCCAGCAATTTCACTTCTGGGTATTTACCCAAAGAAACAAAAACACTAATTTAAAAAGACATACACACTCTAATGTTCACTGTGGCATTACTTACAATAGCCAAGATATGGAAGCAACCTAAGTGTCCATCAATAGACAAATGAATATAGAAGCCATGGTATATATATATACATATATACATATACACCCACCCACACACACACACACACACAAAGGAGTGTTAGCCATTAAAAAATAATGAAATCTTGCCATTTGTGACAACATGGATGGATCTATTAAGCTCAGTGAAATAAATCAGACAAGGACAAATACCACATGCTGTCATTAAAAAATGAAATGAATGAACAAACAAAACAAAAACAGACTCAGATTGAGAGAACAAATGGGTGCTTGTCAAAAGCAGGGGGGTAGGAAGCAAAATAGTTAAAGGGGATTAAAAGGTACAAATTTCCAGTTATACAATAAATTAATTTACAGGGATGTAATATACACTTTAAGGAATATGATTAATAATATCACAATAACTTTGTATAGGGACAGATGGTTACTAAACTTATCATGGTGATAATTTCATGTGTGCAAATTTCAAATCATTATATAGTACACCTGAACCTAACAGAATATTGTATGTCAACAATACTTCAGTAAAAATTATTTAAAATTTTAAAATATAAAATTAAATCAAAAAAATTTAAAAACTGTCGATTAAACATTTAAGTAATAGTGAATGTTTTTCACAAGGCGTAACTTAGTTTTTATTTTAGATTCCTCACTAAAGAGATTGAATGTATTAGGTTAAATAGTTTAAAAGTCAAAATAAGCTTCCAAATGCTGATTTGAGTTTATAATTTACACATTTCTCTTCCCAGATTTTATACTGGATTTAATTCCATAGGCATCCTTTTCCTAATGAGTCTCAATTCAAAAAATATTAATTGAATATCTACATTGTACATGATTTAAGCATAGCAATAAGGAGACAATGGTAAATAATACAGCAGTTCCCTACTCTCAGGGACCTTACTATCCAGTATGCAACTCAAAAACATAAGAAAAGTAATTTCAGTGCAATTTGAGAAATGTCTTGGATGAGGAAGCTCAAGATTATATGGAAGGACATGAAAGGGTAAGTATATTACCTAGGTTTGGCAGAATCACAAAACACATACTTCCCACGGAAATAATGTCTAAATTAAGAACTTTATTTTGAGTAGAATTTAGGCAGATAAGTTGAGAAGAGTGCTCACACTGGAAGAATACTACAGGAAAAGAGAACAGCATTTGAGGACTGAAACAAGACTTTTAGGCAACAGTAATTTGAGATTTTGCCTAGTTCTGGATTTAAAAAAAAAAATTGGGTACACAGAAATGTAAATGCAAATTTTCTGACTTTTGAATTTTCAATATGGTACATGCCACATTCATCTCAGTAACCTAGAACATTCAGGGTCAGGGCCAGAGCTACAGATAAGCAAACTGGGTGTTGGATTTGGGGCTCTCCACTGTTTCACTGCATAAATTATACCTGTTAGTGTGGATTCTTTGAGATAGTTGTTCTAGTAAGTTACTATCTAAAAAGGAAAAAAATATGAATTAATTAACTTCCATTTATCACGTATCACATATGTTACTTTATACTAGGCATTTGTTGTGAGTGGGCAGGTCATTCAGGAAAGAGATAGAAGAAAATTCATGTTTAAGTGCCTACTACATGCCAGTGTATATTACATATGCAGTCTTATTTAAGTCCAATGATTAAGGTTTTATTATTCACATGACATGTATGAGAATACTGAAGCTTGTAAGTTTTAATTACTTTTCTAATTAAACACATAAAATCTGCTATATAAAGTTTTAAATCATTGGAACACCAGTGATGGACTAGTGAGGCTAAGTAAGCCCGTCTATTGTGCAACCCTCAAATAAACTATGTAAAGGAACTTCTTACGACGAGGAAGAAGGAAGCTTATGATCTGCATCTGTATATTTTAGATGCAGGTTTGCACATGACTTCAATATAAAATTATACAATAACATACCCTATCAAAGCCTCCATGTGCCGCACCCTGTCCACACACGTGTATTTATTTGATACATGCTCTCTACAAAACAAACTGCCTACTATAAAACAAATGAACACAAAATCTGTGAGTTCATGACAACATTATATCATGGACTGTGCTCTTACTGAAAATATTTTGTACTCATTTAACTTTAATGTTCATGAAAAAGATGAGAGGTATTAAAAGTGCTGTTTCCCAAATGGCTAGCAATTGATACAGTACCATTTACCGTATATTCTTTTTTCTATACTGCTTGAGAAATCGGTATTATTAGTAAGTTCTTTATATACAAGGTTCTACATGATGCACTATTATTTTCACTGGTATACCTACTCTGTTTGCATATTTTTATTTATTAATTTGAATGTTCAATGTTTCCTTGGGTATTCTATTGTAACTATTCTTCAAAATATAATCATTTTGTCCAGTTTTACCATCAAAAAATTATGTTTGAATTTTGACTAATTACAAAGAAATTTTAAGTTGTTTAACTTTGGTGAAATAAGAAATGATAAGGCAGTAATGACTCTGTTTACTATGAAATTTCCTCTGCAATATACTAGTTTTCTCCTTTTGAAAAAAATATCATATTGCATAAGGAAATTTCAGGAAGTATAATGTTCTGGTTCAAAATATATTATAAATCAAGGAAAACTTTTACTAGGCAGCACAACTTAGCCAAAAAATAAAATGGTTTGAATTTTTGAGCTTTCGTCCTGAAAAGAAATAAAGTAATTAAATATATAATTAGAACCTTACTCCTCTTCCTTTTCTGGTGGAAGAAACTTGCAGGAAGTTGATCTTACTCTAATGAGTGAGTATCTTTTCCTTAAAAGCCTCATGTTAAAAAGACATTTTATTTGAACTAAGAAAGTGGGATAGAAAGAATCAGAATAGGATTCAAGAAATGTATAGTAACTCACATTGCTACACACAGTGAAGTTTTGTTTATAATGTCTTTAATTACAGTTTTGTGTATTTTTTTCTTTGTTTTAATATAGAAGTCCTACAAAATTTCTCATGAAGTTTAATTCCAGTGATATCATATACAGAATATGTTTCTCAAATTTTCCCATTGTTTCTTGTTGGTATATAGAAATGATACTGATTTTGTATAATGATTTTATAAAAAGCCATTTCACAGAACCCACTTATTAGGTCCAAAACATTTTGAATTGATCCTCTCGGTTTTCTCAGGTAGCTAACTTATTATCAGCAAACCATTAAAGATTTTGGCAATATTCATTCCAAAATTTGTATATATATTTATCTCATTTCATAGCATTAGCTTGCTCTTCCAGAAAAAAAAAATAGTGATCATCTTCATTTTCAGCACAGAATTTGCCAAGGTTATATCAGCATAGTTTTAGTTACATGGAAAGTTAATAAAACATTATTTTGTGGAAAAATATTTCATGAATAAATAACTCTAGAAAAAATGTTAGGTTAAATTAGGCAAGGTTTTCATGAAAAAAGCTTAGGACTTTTAAAATAATGTTTATTGTGAATCTGCTAGAGTCTAATATTGTGGGCTGTGAATCCCTAATTATCTGACCAATTTACATCAACAATTCATCCTAAATTTAATTTATATTGTGAGCACAATAAAAACAAATATAAATTAACTTTATTTTCCAATAGTTAACCGCCTCCAAATCATTTTTTTCTCCAAAGATCTGAGAAACCACTTGTAATAGAGTATTTACATTTCTTGTTCAATATTATAGGATTTTTGTTGCTATCTTTGTAAAAGGCATTTTTTACATTTATTATAGATGTTCTGCTTTTGGTTTTATTTTAGTCTTTACATATTAATCCTTTATCAGCTTACCGTGCAAGAACTCTTCAGTGTCCCTTTGATTTAAACTTCTGCCAAATAAAAAGGCCTAATTTATTTGATATTATCACTAGTAATACAATTTTGTGTTTTTTATTAGACATTTGCTTGCATAATGTATTTATATTTTTAATCACTTCATTTTTTAAATATCTCCTACAAACAGCATAGTCTTTAAAGAAAATATTTGATTTAAACTGTAATTATGTGTTTTAATAAGAAAATTTATCTCATTCTTATTATATTATTTCAGTTAACTTTTTCTATATTTATCACTTTTTTTCTACTTTTATATTCTCCAGTGCCTTAGATGAAATATATCTTATTTTAAATTTTATTCATGATTACTTGTGAGGTTAAATAATATTTCAAAGTATATTACTTAGTTATCAGAATCACAAGTTAATAATTATATTTTGGAACCTGCTTTTCTGACAATAAATTTCACATACCCGGACCTAAAATTTTAATTTTTCATTTAGCTTTATTACCAGTAAAAATGTGAATCTTGGAATTTTAACCAGTATCCGTACACACCATGAAGTGTAATGATTATCTCATATTCTAAATGTTTTGAAAAATGAATTACTGGAACATATTATTTAGTTATGAGGAAAAACAAAAAGGAGTTGGAAGAAAAAATATTAGAAAATAATAAAGTATATATTCTATCTTGGTTTAATTAATTATGTAATTTTAAAATTATTTTAGGTTATTAATCTCAATTTCATATTGAATTTGCATTCTATCTTTGTATTTTGCACTTCATTCCCTCTTTCTCTCCTCATCTTCCGTTTTCTTTCTTTTTCTCTTTCCTACTCTACTTTCTCTTCCTGACATATATTTTACTTTACTAACTTTACCTTACCTTCTTCCCCCATTCCCTCACACACAATCTGAGACCACCCATACAGACAGCTGGGCTGCTTGAAAACTTTTAATTAAATAAACCTATACTCAGACATACTATATTTCTATTTCAACCTTTAACGACTAACCACAAACTTGATATTAGAGGGCCTAATGCAGAGCAGCTGTATAAATGGTGGCAGGGGAATGGAAAGATGTTGCTTCATTCACTTGTCATCTCAGGAGACAGCACTATATCATGGGGTAAATAGTACCATGGCAGTAGTCACAGGCTTGTATGATGTTCCTGACTTTGCTAAAAAAGCTTCACTAGGACAAAAGAATTCCTTATTTTCACCATTTAAGCTCAAACACCTGTTCTAATTCTAGCACAATTATAAAGTTAAAATTTGTAAAGTTTAGTCTAAATTAAAACAATGGCCAATATCACCACCAACATTCAACATTACTTAATGGAATATTTGTTTTCTTTAAATAAATCAAGGTAGATATGAAATATACTGTTATGCTTTAGGTTGTTTTGTGTGTGTCATGCAATGATTCAATTCTTCCTCCACTTTTTCTCTTCAAATTCTTCAGCACCTTTATTCCCATGGAACAGCATGGCCTTCATTTGATGAGAATGTATTATTTACATGCCAAGTCCACCTCTGTTCTCAATAACCAGTGAAAACTGAGCAAGTACTGCACTTATTCATGATGTCAAATCAATGTTTTAATCTACTGAAAACTTAAGAAACCAATATTTATTCATGGAAATGTCATTTAGTTGCAAATTTATTTTGCAAAAAGATAACTTGTGTTTATAATAGATAAAATAATTTTAAAAACATGTATATATGATTATTGTTTTCACTTAGACAGTAAGAGATACCATCTTAGTGGCAGCCCTATTTATTTTATCAGCACAATAATATTAAATAGTTATCACTTTAGGTGATCACGTGACACCTTTGAAATCATAAATATGTATGCAAATCCAGGAAGTGAAATCATAATCCAGAATGTGGTTATATTAACTTTTAGACTATTATTCAGACAAATCATAAAGGAAAAGAATATAAAAAAGAACGTGTATAAGTGTATGACTGAGTCACTTTGCTGTACAGAAGAAACTAACACAATATTGTAAATCAACTCTACTTTAATAAAAAATAAATTATAAAAGAAAAGAACATTAAAAAAATAAATAAAATAAAATGCAAAATTTAAAATTTCTATAGAGTACTCATGAACCATGAAACTGCATCTTCAGACCAGGCTGAGAAACAGTGCACTATATCATACTGAGAATTAAAGGAGTGAGAGGCATAAATAATTCTGATGTGAGAAGGAACTAGGTTAGGGAGGTTATAGCTGAGATGTCAATGAACCAGACATCTGTTAGAAGTCTCATTTTGCAGAAAATTTCTTCTCTCAGCTCTCTGATGAAACAATGAGGGACTATTTCTCTAGACTTAATTTTGACCAAAAAGAAAGAACTGGTTCATGAAATTCAACTGATAGGAACCTTGGGAGAAAGTCAACTTGTCATCTTAGTGCTTGAAATAGTCAAGAAAGAAAACCCTCATCACATTCTGACAGGTAACTTGGACTTTAGAAAAGCAGATTTCAAAAATTTTAGAGAGGATATCTGAATGAATCCATAACCTCAGTCTTTTAATAGGATTGGAGCCCTTGAAAAACAAATTCTGATAAGAAAATTATAAACGGCTACAACAAAGTGGACACAAAAAGGAAAGCTATACAAAGGAAACTAACATAGCTATAGTTTCCTACATATAATGTAACAGAGGGAAAGGGAAAGGATTATATTTTGAACATCTTTTATGCGGAAACAAGATGCTAATTTGTTCACATAGAGGTGTTTCTATAACTATTTTACTGATCAGGAAACTGAGGCTCAAAGAGATTAAGGAGAGTGCAGAAATATAAAGTTCAGTATAGAGTTATTAATATAACTAAAGATAATAAAAAAAATCTGTCAGCTATGTGCAGAGTATTTTTTTTAAATAAATGATTAATTTCAGTATTTGATGCTGATTATTTCATATTAATCAAAAATAGTAAACATGGTGCTCACAATCTCTATGATGAAAATATATATTTATACTAGTAAGGGTAAACCAAATGCAAATAAAAGACACTAGATGGTTATTCCTATAATAAGAGGTAAATTTAAATGTCCATGAATAGATAAATTATGTTCTATACAAGCAAAAACATCTCTCAATATGCTTGTTCTGCCTTTGTCCCTTTCTCAGCAGTAGGCATCTAACAAAAGAAAAAAACCTCCAGCCAATCCACTGGCAAGTAGTAACTAAGCAGATTCTCTCTATATAAGAAAATAAACTAAGAAACTCAGAAACAGTAGCCAATCAGATAAAGGTAAGCACTGAAACTGAAGAGTCATTTTAAGTCAGGCCAGGGTCAGCATTGTGGCAAGCCCAAGCCATCTGCACTCTGATGTCATGGAGAAGCAAAGGCCATGCGTAGCCAAAGTATACAAGTACTCTGAGAGCATTAAGACCATAAGACATGCACATAGAGAAAAGTGTAGATGAGAGACTATAAAGCTCAGGAATGATAGAGAGTAGCCTCAGTTACTATCTTTTCAATTCCAGGTTTCATCTATCCAGGCTGTCCTCAGTTTCCCACCTTTGGAAACCTAAATGAGATACCATGTTTAATGGATACCTACTAAATTTTCTGTATATCACATCTAGCTCTAGAAACTCTAATTTCAACTATACACATGATTAACAGGTAGTCATGTTCATGCAATATAATGCCAACTCCTGAAAAAACTGATTAATCCAGACAGGGAAACCTTAACCAAGTGAAACAACCATTTTTGCATAGAATATGCGATAAGAGATTTCATCTTAAAATAGGCTACTTTCTGAAACAGACCGATATAAGCTTGAGAATTATTGGTAGTAGTTGTTATCTAGTTGCGAACTAGGAAACATAGAAATAATCTCTGCCAAAAAAAAGAGGAATAAGAAAAGATGGAAAGGGAAGGAAAGGAAAAAGATCACACGAAGAGGAAAATGGATACCATGAAGAGATGGAAGAACTTATTTGGTTCTCTTCAAATGGACTAATACATGGTTCACAAGTACAAGTGCATCGCTAGGCTTGGGTACCACAGGACAACCCTCATTCTGCATATAAGTACATCACCAATGTAACAAGTATCTGTATGAGCATGATAACTGGGAAGAGTGGTAGAAAATGATATAGAAATCAATGTTTTTCTGATTTTTTTTGTAAAATTTAAGTTATAGGGGCTGCAAATCTCTCCATTCAGAACTAACGTCTCAAAGCTCCCAGAGTGGCTACACCAACCGCTGAGGCAGACCGATAGAGCCCCAACCCCGAGTTGGCCACAATCCAAGGGCCAGAAACCTGACTCCTTTCTGACTTACCCATTCTCCAGCCGTGTGGCTGACAGGGTCTTGCTGCTCGAGCCAGGTGTCAGGCCTGAGACTCTGAGGTTGGAGAGCCAAGTACAGAACATTGGACCACCAGAGACTCCCTGTCCCCACGTAATATCAATTGGCAGAGCTCCCCCAAGGATCTCCATCTCAACACAAAGACCCAGCTCCACTCAACGACCAGCAAGTTCAAATGCAGGACACCTCATGCCAAACAACTAGCAAAACAGGAACACAACACCACCCATTAGCAGAGAGGCTGTCTAAAATCATAATAAGTTCACAGACACCACAAAACACAACACCGGATGCGGTCCGGCCCACCAGAAAGACAAGACCAGCCTCATCCACCAGAACACAGGCACCAGTCCCCTCCACTAAGAAGTCTACACAAGCCACTGAACCAACCATACCCACAGGGGGCAGGCACCAAAAACAATGGGAAATATGAACCTGCAGCCTGCAGAAAGGAGACCCCAAACACAGTAAGTTAAGCAAAATGAGAAGACAGAGAAATACTTAGGAGATGAAAGAGCAAAGTAAAAACCCACCAGACCAAACAAATGAAGAGGAAATAGGCAGTCAATCTGAAAAGGAATTCAGAGTAATGATAGTAAAGATGATCCAAAATCGTGGAAATAGAATGGAGAAAATACAAGAAACGTTTAACAAGGACCTAGAAGAACTAAAGAGCAAACAAACAATGATGAACAACACAATAAATGACATTAAAAATTCTCTAGAAGGAATAAATAGCAGAATAACTGAGGCAGAAGAACAAATAAGTAACCTGGAAGATAAAATAGTGGAAATAACTGCAGAGCAGAAAAAAGAATGAAAAGAATTGAGGACACTCTTAGAGACCTTTGGGACAACATTAAATGCACCAATATTTGAATTATAGGGGTCTCAGAAGAAGAGAAAAAGAAAGGGACTGAAAAAATATTTGAAGAGATTATAGTTAAAAACTTCCCTAATTTGGGAAAGGAAATAGTCAATAAAGTCCAGGAAGCACAGAGAGTCCCATACAGGATAAATACAAGGAGAAACATGCCAAGACACAT
>NC_041224.1:110192855-110203228 GCF_002837175.3 Physeter macrocephalus | reverse complement strand
ACACACAAAAAAATATTAAAAGCAGGAAGGGAAAAACAACAAATAACATACAAGGGAATCCCCATAAGGTTAACAGCTGATCTTTCAGCAGAAACTCTGCAAGCCAGAAGGGACTGGCAGGACATATTTAAAGTGATGAAAGGGAAAAACCTACAACCAAGATTACGCTACACAGCAAGGATTTCATTCAGATTCAACGGAGAAATTAAAAGCTTTACAGACAAGCAAAAGCTGAGAGAATTCAGCACCACCAAGCCAGCTTTACAATAAATGCTAAAGGAACTTCTCTAGGCAGCAAACATAACAGAAGGAAAAGACCTACAATAACAAACCCAAAACAATTGAGAAAATGGTAATAGGAACAAAAATATCAATAATTAACTTAAATATAAATGGATTAAATGCTCCAACCAAAAGACATGGTCTGGCTGAATGGATACAAAAACAAGACCCATATATATTATATGCTGTCTACAAGAGATGCACTTCAGACCTAGGGACATGTACAGACTGAAAGTGAGGGGATGGAAAAAGATATTCCATGTAAATGGAAATCAAAAGAAAGCTGGAGAGGCAATACTCATGTGAGGTAAAATAGACTTTAAAATAAAGAATGTTACAAGAGACAAAGAAGGACACTACATAATGATTAGGGAATCAATCCAAGAAGAAGATATAACAATTGTAAATATTTATGTACCCAACATAGGAGAACCGCAATACATAAGGCAAATGCTAACAGCCATAAAAGGAGAAATTGACTGTAACACAATAATAATAGAATTTAACACCCCACTTTCACCAAAGGACAGATCCAAAATGAAACTAAATACGGAAACACAAGCTTTAAAGGACACATTAAACAAGATGTACTTAACTGATATGATTAGGCCATTCCATCCAAAAACAACAAAATATACTTTCTTCCCAAGTGCTCATGGAAATTTCTCCAGGACTGATCATATCTTGGGTCACAAATCAAGCCTTGGTAAGTTTAAGAAAATTGAAATCATATCAAATATCCTGTCTGACCACAACGCTAAGAGACTATATATCAATTACAGGAAAAAAACTAAAAAATACAAACACATGGAGGTTAAACAATACACTAGTAAATAACTAAGAGATTACTAAAGAAATCAAAGAGGAAATCAAAAAATACCTAGAAACAAATGACAATGAAAACACAACGACCAAAAACCTAAGGGATGCAGCAAAAGCAGTTCTAACAGGGAAGTTTATAGCAATAAAATCCTACCTCAAGAAACAAGAAACATCTAAAATAAACAATCTTACCTTATACCTAAAGAAGTTAGAGAAAGAAGAGCAAAAAGAACACAAAGTTAGCAGAAGGAAAGAAATCGTAAAAATCATATCAGAAATAAATGAAAAAGAAATGAAAGAAACAATAACAAAGACCAGTAAAACTAAAAGCTGGTTCTTTGAGAAGATAAACAAAATTGATAAACCATAAGCCACACTCATCAGGAAAAAAAAGGGAAGAGATTCAAATCAACAGAATTAGAAATTAAAAAGGAGAAGTAACAACTGACACAGCAGAAATACAGAGGATCAGGAAAGAGTACTACAAGCAACTCTATGCCAATAAAATGGACAACCTGGAAGAAATGGACAAACTCTTAGAAAACCACAACCTTCTGAGACTGAACCAGGAAGAAATAGAAAATATAAACAGACCAAATCACAAGCACTGAAATTGAAACTGATTAAAAATCGTCCAAAAAACAAAAGCCCAGGATCAGATGGCTTCACAGGTAAATTCTATCAAAGATTTAGAGAAGAGCTAACACCCATCCTTCTCAAACTCTTCCAAAATACAGAAGAGGAAGGAACACTACCAAACTCATTCTACAAGGCCACCATCACCCTGATACCAAAACCAGACAGAAGACACAAAAAAAGAAAACTACAGGCCAATATCACTGATGAACATAGATGCAAAAATCCTCAACAAAATACTAGCAAACAAAATCCAACAGCACATCAAAAGGATCATACAACATGATCAACTAGGGTTTATCCCAGGAATGCAAGGATTCTTTAACATATGCAAATCAATCAATGTAATACACCATGTTAACAAATTGAAGGATAAAAACCACATGATCACCTCAATAGAAGCAGAAAAAGCTTTTGACAAAATTCAACACCCATTTATGATAAAAAAAACCCTCCAGAAATTTGGCATACAGGGAACTTACCTCAACATAATAAAGGCCATATATGACAAACCCAGAGCCAACATCATACTCAATGGTGAAAAACTAAAACCATTTCCACTAAGATCAGGAACAAGACAATGGTGCCCACTCTCACCACTATTATTCAATATAGTTTTGGAAGTTTTAGCCACAGCAATCAGAGAAGAAAAAGAAATAAAAGGAATCCAAATCGGAAAGGAAGAAGTAAAAATGTCACTGTTTGCAGATTACAAGATACTGTACATAGAGAATCCTAAAGATTCTACAAGAAGACTACTAGAGCTAATCAATGAATTTGGTAATGTAGCAAGATACAAAATTAATGCACAAAAATCTCTTACATACCTATACACTAATGATGAAAAATCTGAAAGAGAAATTAAGGAAACACTCCCATTTACTACTGCAACAGAAAGAATAAAATACCTAGGAATAATCCTACCTAAGGAGAGAAAATACCTGTATGCAGAAAACTCTAAGACACTGATGAAAGAAATTAAAGATGATACAAACAGATGGAGAGATATACCATGTCCTTGGATTGGAAGAATCATTTTGAAAATGACTATACTACCCAAAACAATCTACAGATTCAATGCAACCCCTATCAAACTACGAAGGGCATTTTTCACAGAACTAGAACAAAAAGTTTCACAATTTGTATGGAAACACAAAGGAGTCTGAACAGCCAAAGCAATCTTGAGAAACAAAAATAGAGCTGAAGGAATCAGGTGCCCTGACTTCAGACTACACTACAAAGCTACAATAATCAAGACAATATGGTACTAACACATAAACAGATATATAGATCAATGGAACAGGATGGAAAGACCAGAGATAAACCCACGCACAGATGGGCACCTTATCTTTGATAAAGGAGGCAAGAATATACAATGCAGAAAAGACAGTCTCATCAATAAGTGGTGTTGGGAAAACTGGACAGCTACATAAAAGAATGAAATTAGAACACTCCCTAACACCATACACAAAAATAAACTTAAAATGGATCAAAGACCTATATGTAAGGCCAGATAATATAAAACTCTTAGAGGAAAACATAGGCAGAACACTCTATGACATAAATCACAGCAAGATCCTTTTTGACCCACCTCCTAGAGAAAGGGAAATAAAAACAAAAATAAACAAATGGGATCTAATGAAACTTAAAAGCTTTTGCACAGCAAAGGATACCATAAACAAGACGAAAAGACAACCCTCAGAATGCAAGAAGATATTTGCAAATGAAGCAACTGACAAAAGGATTAATCTCCAAAATATACAAGCAGCTCATGTGCAGCTCAATATTAGAAAAACAAACAACCCAATTCAAAAATGGGCAGAAGACCTAAATAGACATTTCTCCAAAGAAGATATACAGATTACCAACAAACGAAGGAAAGGATGCTCAACGTCACTAATTATTAGAGAAATGCAAATCAAAACTACAATGAGCTATCACCTCACACATGTCAGAATGGCCATCATCAAAATATCTACAAACAATAAATGCTGGAGAGGGTGTGCAGAAAAGTGAACCCTCTTGCACTACTGGTGGGTATGTAAATTGATACAGCCACCATGGAGAACAGTATGGAGGATCCTTACAAAACTATAAATAGAACTACCATATGACCCAGCCATCCCACACTGGACATATATCCTGAGAAAACCATAATTCAAGAGACATGTACCACAATGATCACTGCAGCAATAATTACCATAGCCATGACATGGAAGCAACCTTAGTGTCCACTGACAGATGAATGGATAAAGAAAATGTGGCACATATATATAATGGAATATTACTCAGCCATAAAAAGAAACAAAATTGAGTTATATGTAGTGAGGTGGATGGACCTAGAGTCTGTCATACAGAGTGAAGTAAGTCAGAAAGAGAAAAACAAATACTGTATGCTAACACATACATATGGAATCTAAAAAAACCAAAAAAAAACCTGGTTCTGAAGAACCTAGGTGCAGGACAGGAATAAAGATGCAGACGTAGAGAATGGACTTGAGGACATGGGGATGGGGACGTGCAAGCTAGGACGAAGTGAGAGAGTAGCATGGACATATATGTACTACCAAATGTATAATAAATAGCTAGTGGGAAGCAGCCACATAGCACAGCGTGATCAGCTCCGTGCTTTTTGACCACCTAGAGGGGTAGGATACGGAGGATGGGAGGGAAACATAAGAGGCAGGAGATATGGGGATATATGTATACGTATAGCTGATTCATGTTGTTATACAGCAGAAACTAACACACCATTGTAAAGCAATTATACTCCAATAAGGATGTTAAAAAAAAAATTAAGTACATATTGAAATTATACATCATGATGCATTCCATCAATTCTCAGCAAAATTCCAAGACACGTATAATAATTAGATAGATGGCTCATGAACACCTAGAAAAGGAAATGGCAATCACCGAGAGCCACTTTATGTTCACTAAGAATAAATTATACCAAATTAATTAAATTATTTTGACATAGTGAATCTGCATTACAATGAGGCATTTAATGCAGTGTTTTCTTGATGTTTTTTTGGACAAGACAGAGGTGGAGAGGATGTTTGTAAATTATGTGGATATGTGTTAGCTGAACAATTATTCTCAAACCGTGATTATTACATGGCTTATTTTTTTAACCTGCTGTGATTCTTATTCACAATTTTGAGCTAAAAAAATGTATGTGTACACAGAAAAGTTATGCATCAATTTGCATAAATAGCCAAATACTGAATAACAGAATAATGACTGAAAACTCAGTATTTTTTTTTCATTTTAAGGGTTGGAACAATGGATCAAATTGAGCAAGAAGGAATTCTAGAAGATAAAGTATAATACTTCAGTTTAAAAAGTAAACCTCGCTCCCCCACAACTAGGGCACTTGACGACTGCTGGTGGGGACCCTGATGCCCCAAGAGATGGGAGGAACCCCCAAGTGAACCGATAGGGATGTGGGGGGACTGAGGGGGGATGAGAAGTGAAGGCCAGACAAGATCAGTGCCCCTGAGGCCAGGGAGATCAGGAGAGGCAGGTGAGAGGGGCCCTCCAGGAAGAGTGGAGGGTAATCGCACAGACCACTCGGGCCCAGGGAGCCTACTGAGCTCCCAGGCTGGTACCCGCCCTCCAAAGCCCCTCCAGACCACGTGGGTCCTGGGGACATAGGAGGGAGGCCAGAGAGAACAGGAGAGGCAGGCAGGAGTGGCGCTCTGGGAGTAGTGGGAGAGGAGCAGAAGGCATTTGCCCCGCCCAATCGGGCAGGGGAGACTGCTGAGCTCCCAGGTGAGGTCCCCCGCCCTCTGAAACCAGGGGTGGGGGGCACACCTGGTCCTTTCTGTTCTGTTGAGACTAATCCTCACCACCCACAACCCCCGGGGCCTTTTCCAGCCCTGTAGTTCCTAAACATATGCCTTGCCCTCTGCTCACACTTGCTTAGGCCCCGCCCTCCACAGCCAAGGCCTTCCCCCCCCCCCTTTTTTTTTTTTTTTTTCTTTTCCTTCCTCCTTCTTTTTTCCTACTGTGGTACTGTTGTACCTTCTGGTTGATGATTCATCTACATTTTTATTTTTATATTCTTTCTAACATATCTGTTAGTTTCCTAGTCTAATTTTATGTTTTACTTTATTATTGTTCTCTCTCTTCTTTTTTCTTTCGCCACCCCACGTGGCTTGTCGGATCTTGGTTCACAAGCCAGGGGTCAGGCCAAAGCTCCTGTGGTGGGAGCTCTGAGTCTGAACCACTGGACTAACAGAGAACCTCAGACACCAAGGAATATTCATTGGAGTGAGGTCTCACGGAGGTACTCATCTCAGCACCAAGACCCAGCTCTACCCAACGGCTTACAAACTATAGTGTTTGAAGCTTCACGCCAAACAATCAGTAAGACAGGAACAGAATCTCACTCATTAAAAAAAAAAAAAAAAGAAAGAGACGGCAAAAAAAATATGTCACAGATGAAGGAGCAAGGTAAAAACATACAAGACCAAATAAATGAAGAGAAAATAGGCAATCTACCTGAAAAAGAATTCAGAGTAATGATAGTAAAGATGATCCAGAATCTCAGAAACAGAATGGAGGCAAAGACTGAGAAAATACACAAAGTGTTTAACGAAGATCCAGACGAACTAAAGAACAAACGAACAGAGATGAACAATACAATAACTGAAATGAAAAATACACTAGAAGAAAACAATAACAGAATAACTGAGGCAGAAAAATGAATAAGTGAGCTGGGAGACAAAAATGGTGGAAATAACTGCTGAGGAGCAGAATAAAGATAAAAGAATGAAAAGAATTGAAAACAATCTCAGAGACCACTGGACAACACTAAACGCATGAACATTCAAACTACAGTGGTCCCAGAAAAAGAAGAGAAAAAATAGAGTCTGAGAAAATATTTGAAGAGATTATAGTTGAAAACTTCCCTAACATGGGAAAGGAAATAGTCACCAAAGTCCAGGAAGCACAGAGAGTCCCATACAGTATAAACCCTAGAAGAAACACATCAATACAAATATTAATCAAACTAACAAAAATTAAATTCAAAGAGAAAATATTAAAAGCAGCAAGGGAAAAAAACAAAAAATAACATACAAAGGAATCCCCATAAGGTTATCATCTGGTTTTTCAGCAGAAACTCTGCAGGCCAGTAGGAACTGGCAGGATATACTTAAAGTGATGAAAGAGAAAGACCTACAACCAAGATCACTCTACTCAGCAAGGACCTCATTCATGTTCGATGGAGAAATTGAAAGCTTTACAGAAAAGCAAAAGCTAAGAGAATTCAGCTCCACCAAACCAACTTGATAACAAATGCTAAAGGAACTTCTCTAGACAGGAAACACAAGAGAAGGAAAAGACCTACAATAACAAACCCAAAACAATTAAGAAAATGGTAATAGGAACATACATATCAAAAATTAACTTAAATGTAAATGGATTAAATGTCCCAACCAAAAGACACAGACAGGTTGAATGATTTAATTGATATTTACAGAACATTCCACCCAAAAGTGGCAGAATACACTTCCTTCTCAAGTGCACATGGAACATTCTCCAGGGTAGATCACATCTTGGCTCACAAATCAAGATTCGGAAAATTTTACCATGAAAATGGAAATCAAAAGAAAGCTGGAGTAGCAATACTCATATCAGTGGTTAAGAATCCACCTGCCAATGCAGGGAACATGGTTCGGGTCCAGGACCGGGAAGATAACACACACAGAACATTCTCCAGGATAGATCGCATCCTGGGTCACAAATCAAGGCTTGGAAAATTTAAGAAAATTGAAATCATATCAAGCATCTTTTCTGACCACAATGCTATAAGATTGGAAATCAATAACAGGAAAACAACTTGCCACGGAGCAACTAAGCCCGTGCACCACAACTACTGAGCCTGAGCTCTAGAACCTGCAAGCCACAGCTACTGAGCCTGCATGACACAACTACTGAAGCCCACACGCTTAGAGCCCATGGTGTGCAACAAGAGAAGCCACCACAATGAGAAGCCTGTGCACCACAACGAAGAGTAGCCCCTGCTTGCCACAACTGGAGAAAAGTTCATGCGCAGCCACAAAGACCCAATGCAGCCAAAAATAAAATAAATAAATAAATAATTTTTTAAAAAAGACTGTTACAAGAAATAAGGAGGGATACTATATAATGATCAAAGTATGAATCCAAGAAGAAGATATAGCAATTTTAAATATTTATGCACCCAAAACAGGGGCACCTCAATACATAAGGCAAATGCTAACAACCATGTAAGGAGAAACAGTAACAAAGTAATAGCAGAGGACTATAACACCCCACTTTCACCAATGGACAGATCATTCAAAGAGAAAATAAATACGGAAACACAAGCTTTAAATGACACAAGAGACCAATAGATTTAATTGATATTTACAGAACATTCCACCCAAAAGTGGCAGAATACACTTCCTTCTCAAGTGCACATGGAACATTCTCCAGGGTAGATCACATCTTGGCTCACAAATCAAGATTCGGAAAATTTTAAAAAATTGAAATCATATCAAGCATCTTTTCTGACCACAATGCTATAAGATTGGAAATCAATAACAGGAAAACAACTGTAAAAAACACAAATACATGGAGGCTAAACAGTGAGCTACTAAATAACCAAGAGATCACTGAAGAAATCAAATAAGAAATTAAAAAGTACATAGAAACAAAATGACAACGAAAACACGATGATGAGAAGCCTGTGCACCACAACGAAGAGTAGCCCCTGCTTGCCACAACTGGAGAAAAGTTCATGCGCAGCCACAAAGACCCAATGCAGCCAAAAATAAAATAAATAAATAAATAATTTTTTAAAAAAGACTGTTACAAGAAATAAGGAGGGATACTATATAATGATCAAAGTATGAATCCAAGAAGAAGATATAGCAATTTTAAATATTTATGCACCCAAAACAGGGGCACCTCAATACATAAGGCAAATGCTAACAACCATGTAAGGAGAAACAGTAACAAAGTAATAGCAGAGGACTATAACACCCCACTTTCACCAATGGACAGATCATTCAAAGAGAAAATAAATACGGAAACACAAGCTTTAAATGACACAAGAGACCAATAGATTTAATTGATATTTACAGAACATTCCACCCAAAAGTGGCAGAATACACTTCCTTCTCAAGTGCACATGGAACATTCTCCAGGGTAGATCACATCTTGGCTCACAAATCAAGATTCGGAAAATTTTAAAAAATTGAAATCATATCAAGCATCTTTTCTGACCACAATGCTATAAGATTGGAAATCAATAACAGGAAAACAACTGTAAAAAACACAAATACATGGAGGCTAAACAGTGAGCTACTAAATAACCAAGAGATCACTGAAGAAATCAAATAAGAAATTAAAAAGTACATAGAAACAAAATGACAACGAAAACACGATGACCCAAAATCTATGGGACACAGCAAAAGCAGTTCTAAGAGGGAAGTTTATAGCAATTTGATCTCACCTCAAGAAATAAGAAAAATCTCAAATAAACAATCTAACCCTACACTTACAACCACTAGAGAAAGAAGAACAAAGAAAACTCAAGGTCAGTAGAAGGGAAGAATCATAAAGATCAGAACAGAAATAAATGAAACATACAACAGCAAAGATCAGTAAAACTGAAAGCTGGGGGCTTCCCTGGTGGCACAGTGGTTGAGAGTCCGCCTGCCAATGCAGGGGACACGGGTTCGTGCCCTGGTGCAGGAGGATCCACCATGCCACGGAGCGGCTGGGCCCGGGAGCCATGGCTGCTGAGCCTGCACGTCCAGAGCCTGTGCTCTGCAGCGGGAGAGGCCACAGCAGTGAGAGGCCCGCGTACCACAAAAAAAAACCCAAAAAAACTGAAAGCTGGTTCTTTGAGATGATAAAGTTGGGATTATAAGAGACTACTACAAACAACTATATGCCAATAAAATGGACAACCACGAAGAAATGGACAAATTCTTGGAAAGGTACAATTTTCCAAAATGGAACCAGGAAGAATTAGAAAATATAAACAGACCTATCATAAGTAATGAAATTGAAACCATAATTAAAAATCTTCCAACAAAAAACGTCCAGGACCAGATGGCTTCACAGGTGAATTCTATCAAACATTTAGAGAAGAGCTAACACCAATCCTTCTCAAACTCTTCCAAACAATTGCACAGGGAGAAACACTCCCAAATTCATTCTACAAAGCCACCATCACCCTGATCCCCAAACCAGAAGATATCACAAAAAAAGAATCAGGCTCCCTGACTTCAGACTAAACCACAAAGCTACAGTAGTCAAGAAAGTATGGTACTGGCACAAAACAGAAATATAGATCAATGGTACAGGATAGAATACCAGAGATAAATCCACGCACATATGGTCACCTAATTTAAGACAAAGGATGCAAGAACGTACAATGGAGAAAAGACAGTCTCATCAATAAGGGGTGCTGGGAAAAATGGACAGCTACATGTAAAAGAATGAATTCAGAACACTTCCTAACACCATACACAAAAATAAACGCCAAATGGATTAAAGATCTAAATGTAAGACCAGACACTATAAAACTCTTAGAGAAAAACACAGGAAAAACACTCTTTGACATAAACCACAGCAAGATCTTTTTTGACCCA
>NC_041224.1:110173728-110192521 GCF_002837175.3 Physeter macrocephalus | reverse complement strand
TAAAAGCTTTTGCACAGCAAAGGAAACCATAAATAAGACAAAAAGACAACCCTCAGAATGGGAGAAAATTTTTGCAAATGAAACAACAGACAAAGGATTAATATCCAAGATATACAAACAGCTCATGGAGCTCAATATCAAAAAAACAAACAATCCAATTACAAAAATGGGTGGAAGACCTAAATAGACATTCCACCAAGGAAGACATACAGATGGCCAAGAGGCACATGAAAAGATGCTCAACATCACTAATCATGAGAGAAATGCAAATCAAAACTACAATGAGGTATCACCTCACACCAGTCAGTATGGCAATTATCAAAAAATGTAGAAACAATAAATACTGGAAAGGGTGTGGTGAAAAGGGAACCCTCCTGCACTGTTGGTGGGAATGTAAATTGATACAACCACTATGGAGAACAGTATGGAGGTTCCTTCAAAAACTAAAAATAGAACTAAAAATGTTCATTGCAGCTCTATTTACGATAGCCAGGACATGGAAGCAACCTAAGTGTCCATCAACAGATGAATGGATAAAGAAGATGTGGCACATATATACAATGGAATATTACTCAGCCATAAAAAGAAACGAAATTGAGTTATTTGTAGTGAGGTGGATGGACCTAGAGTCCGTCATACAGAGTGAAGTAAGTCAGAAAGAGAAAAACAAGTACCGTATGCTAACATATATATATATGGAATTCAAAACAAAAAAATGGTACTGATGAACCTAGTTGCAGGACAGGAATAAAGACGCAGACATAGAGAATGAACTTGAGGAAATGGGGTGGGTGGGGGAAGCTGGGGCAAAGTGAGAGTAGCATCAACATATATACACTACCGAATGTAAAACAACTAGTGGGAAGCAGAAGCATAGCATGGAAAGATCAGGTCAGTGCTTTGCAATGACCTAGAGGGGTGGGATAGGGAGGATTTGAGGGAGGCTCAAGAGGGAGGGAATATGGGGACATATGTATGCATATGGCTTATTCACTTTGGTGTACAACAGAAACTAACACAGTATTATGAAGCTATTATACTCCAATTAAGATTTATTAGAAAAATAATTTTTAAAATTTGAAAATTAAAAAAACATAAAAAGTAAATCTCACAGCAAAGATTGTGAATAGGAAAGAAATATCCATGTCCTTTAAGGATTGGGACTATACCTCTTAGTTCAGTATTCATAGTTTCTAAGACAATTCCTGGAACAAAAAAGATGCTAAAGTTAGACAATTTTTTAATTAATGAGAGATTTAATATGAGCCAGAAAATAGTGTTCACTTATATTTACATAAATACAGTATTTAACAAGGGATTCAACAATATCCTTGCACCTTACTTTGATAAGAACATAAGTGGAGCACTGTGATTGCTTAGGAGCCATATATTAAGTGGAACACTGATAAATAGTAGTGATTCTGGAAGAAAATAAACAGTACGATAAACAACAACAAGACTCCTGTGTTAGTCAAAGTTCTCCAGAGAAAGAGAATGAATAGGATGTATGTAACTATATCTATCTATCTCTCTCTCTATATATATATATACCTATACCCATAGCTATATCCATATCTAATCTATATACAGAAAGAGGAAGAGATTTTAAGAAACTGCTCATACAATCACATGATTGTGGAAACTGGAAAAATCTGCAGAGGAGGCTGGGACCCAGGGCAGAGTTGATGTTGCAGTTCAAGGTGAAGGAAGTCTTCTGGTAGAATTCCCTCTTCCTTGGTGGAGGTCAGTCTTTTTCTTAAGTCCTTCAACTGATTAGATGAGGCCCACTCACTTTACGAAAGGCAATCTGTTTCACTCAAAGTCTACAGATTTAAATGTTAATATCATCTAAAAAAGATCTTTAAGCAACATGTAGATTAATGTTTGACCAAATATTTAGGTACCATGCCCTAGCAATGTTGACAGACAAAAATAACCAAGCATAATTCCACTGTCATACGATAAACGGTTAAAAGGAAAAGAAAAATTTAACATTGAAAAGAGAAAATTTAGGAAGCTATGTGGCACCTGATTTAAAATATTTCAAATTTTAAAATAAAGTGGGGATTAAATTCAGCCTTTATAATTCTAAAATGTTATCTTAAGATGCAGGTTAAAAATTACATACAAATCTAGAGAAGAATACTTTTAACAGCTAGACTATCTAATTTAGATGAGAATTAGGATACACATAAAAAATATGTGGCAAGGTCTCAATCCTCAAGGAAATGTACAGTTTAATTGCGAAGAAAAAATGCAGATATTAATAACACTAATTCTTTCATTGAACAATGATTTGTTAATTACTTGTGCCAGGTAGTTTTCTACACATTAGCAATACAACAGCAAACAATAAAACTCCCATGCCCTCAAGAAGCTTATTTTATAGTTAAAATATACAGAAAAATAATTAAAATATATAGTTGTAACCTACAGCATATTAAAAGTGGTAACTTCTAGGGAGATCAAGGAGTCTGGCTCCTGGTTAAAAACCTATGTGCTATTTTTCAGGCCTGACCATAGGCAATTATAAAGGCTTTATCTGGCAGGCCTCAGGGGGAAATCTGCCCTCCCCACCCCAGACTTGGTGTACAGCCAATGCACTGCAATCAGAAAGGAGTTGTAGTCAAGGTCTCAGGTTCCCTTGGCCTGCCATTCTCTTATGCATATTCCCATTCCTAGCCCAGGCACCTTCAGTCAAGGCTTTTTTTGTTGGGAGCCTGCTGCCCAGGCTTTCTCCAGGCCCCTCTGTCTAAAACTCCTTATGGGAAATGGAGGTAGGTGACTTCAAAGACAATTTTCTTCTCTCTGAACTGGTACTCAGTACTTTTCCAGCCTTAATCTTTTTCTCCCTCACCCCATCTAACCCTCAGGTCCATAAAACTGCAGGAACCTTTCGTTCAGGGCTCCCTCAGCAGTGAAACAACCCCCACACGTGCTGACCTACCTGACCCTAGACTAGTGCATTTTCCATGGGGATGGAACTGCGGGAGTCCATGCTTTCTCCAGTTTAACTTCTTGTTTATGCTTTAGCATTAAGTGATTAAAGATTTGACTGTTATTTTTATTTTGGCTTGTAGTCTTAGTTGGCTACTCTGACACCTGACAGCTCAGCTCTCTCCAGATCAGCTGAGCCCCAGAGAGATTATCCAACTTCTATTAACAGAATACCACAGACTAGATGGCTTAAATGAAAATATTTATTTCTCATTGTTCTAGAGGCTGGAAGTCTGAGATCAGCGTGCCAGCATGATCTGGTGCTTGATAAAGGTCTTCTTCCTCATTTATAGATGCCATCTTCTTATTGTATCCTCACATGGCAGAAAAAGAAATCACCTCTCCCATGTCTCTTCTTCTAAGGGCACTAATACCATTTATAAGGTCTCCACCCTCATGACCTTATTAACTCCCAAAAGCCCCATAATCTAATATCATCACATTGGAGGTTAGGATTTCAACATATGAATTTTGGAGGGAACACAACATTCATCCATAACAGAGACGCAATAAAATAATAACGGAAGATAGGCATGGACAGGGGCTGGGGTACAATAATGTGGTCAAGGACCTAAGAAGGTAATACTTGAACGTAAATACTGGAAGGAGGTAAAGGAGAGATCTTGGAGGATACCTGGGACAGAGCACTGTGGGCAGGGGAAATAGCAAAGGTGAAGGCCCTGAGGAGGATACAAGCTCTGCTAGATCCTGTACAGATGTAAAATATTCAACTGTAATGGGATAGCAGAGGTCTTGCTTCCATAATTCTTCCAGTATAGTTAGAAAAAAGAAAAAGGATAGTTAGTTAGAAGCTAAAAAGAACTTGCTGGCATTGGGGAACCAAAAATCTTCAGGAGAACTAAAGTGGAGAGTGACTCAAGGAATAAAATGGTGAAATCAACAGGTAAGCAGCAATTTATAAAAATTGTTTAAAGTCATGAAAATATTTTAAACAAGAAATTAATATGACAAAACCTCTGACAGCCATTATGTGATAAGTGATCATAGGGCAGCAAGGAAAACCAGTTATGAGGCTATTGTGAGACATATCTTCTTGGCTAGGACTAAGGTCTTAAATTAGGGTTGGAAAAAGTAAATTCAGAGATAGCAAAGAGGGTTGGGAGATGATGAAATGTGGATGAGAGTGAAAAAAGCTAAGGATGATTGCCAGGTTTTAATTTAGACACCTGAGGGTGACATTTCTGACATAGGGAACAAAGGAGGACAACTAAATACAGTACACAAGATGATCTCCTTAATTTGGAAGTCACGCACTTGAAGTGCCTGAAAGAAATCCAAGTAGAAAAATAAATGGGATAAAATATTAACACATATACCACAAAAGGGTTCCTTGGTCAGATACATCTGGGAAATACTACATATTCTGTCCAGCTCTTGACTATCCATTCAGTTATTTATTCATTTAACCTACATTTTGTAGTTCCCTACTTTGTACCATGGACTATGTTTCACTCTGGAATACAGAAATATGGAAGATGAACATGGTACCTGCCTTCAAGGAGCTTACAACCTATGGGGGATACACAAATTAAATAATTATTTAAATTATAACTGGGATAATTCTACAAATGAGTAGAATAAAGTTCCAGGAGTATGTAAACAGGGGGCCTGAGGATCCTCCATGTTACTACCACATTAATGTATTTAAATCCTACCATAGTGAAACCTCTCAAAACTATTTAAATAAGAACTTCCAAGGGCTGTTAGATTTTTTGGCTGTTAGATTTTTTTTTAAAGCACGGAAGTTGTTCTATTTCCACTGCAAAAATGTCTACTCCATGTAAAGAGCAAACCTTGGAATGCAGTTTAGAAAACTCTTAGGAAGGAACCAAAGGCAAATTTAACAAGTAGTTGAGTCTTCATTGCTAAAATGTAGTTTTCTTTTCTGCAAAGAAAGAACCAGACCAAAGGTATGGAGGCTGGACCTACAAGGCAGTTTTGGAACCCAGGAAGTAGAAGAGCCTGATTAGGTAAGCAGCAGGGCCCACTAAAGTAATTCCAATCAGTTGGGCGCTAAGAGAAACTGTAGCTTACTTGGACTTGACCACCCAGATTGCCTCCATTTCCTACTACACACACTAAAAATGAGGCTATTCATTTTTCTATTTTCCTCCCATTCCAGGGACACAGCAAGGCTGTCATAGCTCTGTTTAATGAATGAAAAAATGAATGAACTCTAATCTCTTTGGTATTTGTAATGAATAAAACATTATTGGTATTAATAATGAAATACAGTTATTTAACATCTAACTGGCACAGATTGAGATTTCATTTCTGATGTCTGGAACTGTGCTTTGAGTCATCAAAGGACTTTAAACCAGTTGAATGCTCAGGCTGAATATATTTATATTATATTTTTTCCTTTTTTTGGTGTGTGACTCAGCAATACTGGAGCTAGAAATATGCCCTGGGAGGACGTGAGGTTTAGTGTGCTCTCTCAAATTCTTTCCCTTCCCCTGCTGGTTTTGTCCTCCAAAATATATTCTTCTAAATTCTTGGCCAAAATTTTTACAAGACAATTTACTTGGGAGAAATTCTAGATACTGACCATTTGTGGATTGGCTAAATAAAGTACAGTAATTAGATAATATACAATGATTAAAAATAATATTGCATTTAATGGTTGTAAGAAGACATTAAAATATTACACATAAAAATATGTATAAAAAGTAAATTCAGTGTAAGCTCCCATTTTTGTTTAAAAAATGAGTATGTATAGATATATAGTATTACTTTGTTATGATTAAAAAAAGTTTTCTTTTTTTATTCACCTGTATTTTCAAATTTTTCTATTTAGTTTTTAATAAAATATTTGAAAATTAAATTACAAATTTCAAATGCTTTTTAGATAAACATAGTTTGAGGTGATACATATATTTTTATCAATATGAGTTGTGTTGGATTTACAAGAATGTTTGAGTTTTATTCACTGTTAGCTTTATGTTTACAAAATTTTTTTCTGACATTTGGTAAATATTCTGCTCAATAATCTTTCCACTACCTTTCCAAACACCTTACTCTCACTAATTTTACTATTCACTAGCAAAGAACAAGCAGCACTGGCCACCATTTGCTAAGTTTTTGTGATTCAGGTAGTTAAGTTCATCAAGAATTATCAGCTGCAGGCTGTACATTCAGAAAGAATGTCTTGGTGAAGAAAGTCTTGGTGAAGGATCTAGGTGATGAGCCCTGAGCAGTGGAAGCCAGTTTATATGTGCATATCAAGCACTTATCAGCTCTTGAAAAGGGAGTTGATGAACAAAGCCTTTTTTAATGACTAACTCTGCATTTTTTTGCCAACTATACTTGTTCTATATAAAATAATTCATGTTTGAAAAAAGTGAGACATTAAAGTGCCAAAGTAACTTTCAGGAATCTATGAAGTCTCATAACTTCATAGTAACATTCTGGAATTTCTTAATGAACACTATGTACTAACAAAAGAGAGAGAAAAAATATGTGTTAGGCATGTGGTAAAGGATGAACTGAAGGATACAATTGGGAATAAAATTATTTCTGCTTTAGAAGTATTTACAAAATAAAAATGATTACAGACAACAAATCATAACGCAAGGTGGAATAAACCAATCTAACCCTTTGAGAATTAATGGGTTTTCAGTGACAGGAAAGAAAGTAGGGAAAAGGTATTCCAAGTTCATCAGGACCAAAAGTATGAGGACATGAAAGCGCATGACATGCTTAGAAAAATGACTAAAAGTTAAGCTTAACGGAAGAATGCTTTGGGAGATGGTCTGAACAAGCACACTGAAATCAGTTATAGCACCCTGTGAATGCCATTTTAGGAAATCTGACTGTATTCCACAGGTAACAGACAATCATCTAAGTTTTTTATTTGAAAAGCAATATGCACTCTAACCTACATTTTCAGAAGCTAATTCTGGAATAAGCATAAAAGGTAGAATACTATATTAAAAGGCCAAAAACAGAGGTACCAATTGGAAAGCTAGTAGAATACCTTAGGTGTGAAATGCTGTCACTGCCTGCAGTATAAGAGGAACAATGAAATTAAATGACAAACTGATGAAACACTATTGTACAGGTAGAACAAATAGAACTTAGTAATTTATCAGTGGTAAAGGTGAGGACAATGAAAGACACAAAGATAACTGAAGTTCCTTTCAGGGACTGGGAAAATGAAGTACCAGCTCTATTGGATTGAGTTTACCTTGGCTTTGAGATATCATGAAAATTCTTGGGAATTAAGGTTAGAATTTCAGGAAAAAAAATGAAAAGTTAATAGTTATTGCCCAGAAGCCAAGGCAGGATATTTCTCAGGAAAAACAGTGTGTTAAACAATAAAAATACTGAGACCAGAAATATAGGGACAGATTACATATTTGAAGGTTAATCACAGGAAGCAGAAAGTCATATATACATACAAGGCATGAGAAGAAAGATAATAAGATGAAAAAGACTACAGACTTTAAAATCAAGAATAAGAAATTAGAATGCTATCACCAAGATGGCAACATAGGTTGTTCCTGACTTTACTCCCCTTCACAAGGATAACTAACAAGTGTTCAAGAACAAGATACCACTGAGAAAATTCTAGAACACGGGAGTGTGGCTGAGGCACCCCCCACACACACCACAGAGACTGAGACAGACTGCATTAGAAGGTACGTGAAGCAGATACACTTTGACTACATTACCTCTCACCCAGGCCAGTGCAGCACCATGAAGAGAGGTCTCCTCTAAGTCTTCAGTTCCTCCAGCGGGAAAAGAGAACCCACAAGGGACAACCAGCTCCCCCAGTGTTGTGGGTCACTTTGTAGGAGCCACTACTCTGATCTCACACCACATGGATTGCAGGGGAATCTATGGGTCACAACCACTGGGAATCTGACTGTGACAGAGAAATGGGGAGGGACTTGCAACAACCAGCACATGGATCTTGGCAGACTGAGTTTATAACTCTAGTGCCCAAGTAGTAATCCCAACTGGAGGTTTTTCTCATTCTGCAGAACCAAGTGGGAGGACACACTCTGACCAGTAAACTCAGAGGTGTGCCCATTTGATGATTCAGATCCTCAAACAAGGAGTTTTGCTTACCCTAGAGCCTGGTTTGACCATACCTAGGCAAGGAGCTGAATAATAGCCCTACCCACTATGGATGGTGTCTTTAGCCTGTTTGACCAGAAGGACTAGTGACAACTCCAAGAAGCACTGCAGCCCAGTGATGATCCAGCTGAGAAGAGGGTGAATAGAGCTGACCGCCACCAGAGCAAAGCCAGTGCCAGGTGTGGAGGCTTTCCCTGCTACACACAGGCAGGGGAATTAATTCATACCAAGGCTGAGAGTACCTCCCAGACCCTCCCAACTAGAGAGCCCATTCAGAAAATTCAGAACTGCTTGGAGGGGCCCCTTCCCCTCCCAATCAGGCAAGGGAGCTAAGCTATAGCCTCAACCACTCTGGAAACTGTCTTCCAGCCCCATGGGACCAGAAGGGCTAGAGACAACTCCTGAAAGCTGTGCAGCCCAGTGTCACTAGAGTTGAAAAACAGACAGAGCCACGGTTTGCAAAGTAAAGTCAGTGGCCTTGTTTAGTCAGGGAACTTGGGGCATGGGTAGGCTTGAGTTAAGACAACACACAAAAAGTTTTACTGGCTTTAGAGTGGGTTCTCACTGAACCTGGGCAGGGAATCTAATTCATAGCCCTCCTCATTGTTGAATACAGTCTTCAGCCTGTCCAACCAGGAAACCTAACCAGAGAATACAGAAAGCCACATAGCCCAATGGATAGCTTTATGTAAAGTGGCACCAGAAAAGAAAGCAGAGCCTGTGGCTTCTCCCGTCTGCAGAGCAAAACAAACGGCCCCACCTGACTGAGGAATTCAGTGCATACTGTGGACTGATTTGAGTCCTCAAACGGTGAGCTGTATAGGCTCTGGGTCCTGTCCTGCTACCCTTCCAAGGCAGGAAATCTAATTCATAGTCCCATCTACTACTGCATATAGTACCAAGTCCTATCCATGTAGTAAACCTGATCAAAGAATAGAGGCAACTGTGGAGCCCATTCTACAGCCTCACTTGGGGAGGGAACCAAGCCAACAGTCCTATCCAGCTGTTCTCAGTCAGTGGCACACACCTCTCATCCCATGCTCAAATCCTGAAGTGCTGCCTCACCCAAATATAGACCATATAGCAGGCTCAGCTGCTCAAGGATATAACCAGCAGACACAGCTGGAAACCCAACCTGAGGTGAAGGGTGAAAAACTATCTCTGCCAAAGCAAACCTATGAAGTCTGAAAGAGGAGCCCCATTTCTCAAATGCATAGATACAAATCTAAAAAATCAAGACTCACAAAAAATCAGGTAAATATGACACCACCAAGGAAACTAATAAAGCTCCAATAACTGAGGTTGCAGAAATGAAGATCTATGAACTATCAGACAAGAATTTAGAATAATCCTCTTGAGGAAGTTTAATGAATTACAAGGAAACACAAACAACTAAACTAAATTAGGAAAACATGCATGAACAAAAGAAGTCCAACAAGGAAACACCACCCATAAAAAAATTTTTTTTTTAATAAAAAATAAAACACCAGAAATCCTTAAGGGGAAAAATACAATATTTGAACTGAAGATTCAACAGACAGTTTCAAAAGTAGACTCAATCATACAGAAGAAAGAATCAGCAACCTGGATGACAGGACACTTGAAAATACTCAGTGAGAGGAGCAAAAAAGAAAAAAGAATGAAAAAGATTAAAGAAAGCCTGCAGAAATTATGTGACACATTGAAAATAAACAATATTCACATTATGGGAATTCTAGAAGGAGAAGAGAAAGAGAAAGGGACAGAAAGTATATTTAAAACAATAATGGCTGAGAACTTCCACAACCTGGGGAAAGAAATGGATATCCAGATTCATGAGGCCCCAAAAACCTCAAACAGGTTGAACCTGAATAGGGTTACATCCAGACACATTATAAATTAATTGTCAAAAGTCAAATACAAAGAATTTTAAGAGCAGCAAGAGAAAAGAGGGAAGTTAGATACTAGGGAACTCCCATAAGATGATTGGCAGATTTCTCGACAGAAACATTTCATTGCAGAAGAGAATGGGATGACATACTCAAAGCTTTCAAAGAAAAAAATTGTCAAACAAGAATTTTATACCCAGCACACTGTCATTCAGAAACGAAGATGGGGTGAAAATATTCCAGAAAGAACAAAATCTGAGGGAGTTCATAACCACCAGACCTGCCTTAAAAGAAATGCTCAGGGGATTCTTTGACTGGAAATAAAGGAACATTAATTAACATCATAAAAACATGAAAAGGTAGTGTTAATCCCTTAGTAATGGTAAATATATAGCCATAGTTGGATTCTGCAATATGGTGAAGCAGCACATAATTCACTTAAAACTCTAGTTTAAAAAATTTTTTAACAGGTAGTAAAAATAAACATAGCTACAATAATCTGCTGTTACATAATATTAAAAAAGCATGTAAATGATAACAGCAATCACCTAATATGTATTGGGGGGAAGAGAATTAATAGTATAAAGTTTATGAATTCTATTGAAGTTACATTGTTATCAGTTTAAAATAGGGTGTTATAACTTGAAGATATTTTATATAAGCCTCATGATAGCCACAAGAGAAAAAACTGTAGTAATCACACAAAAGAACACTATAACTAGTGTTCATCAATGAATTTGGGAAAGTTGCAAGATACAAAATTAATACACAGAAATCTCTTGCATTCCTATACACTGAAAATGAAAGATCAGAAAGAGAAATTAAGGAAACAATCCCATTTACCATCACATCAAAAAGAATAAAATACCTAGGAATAAACCTACCAAAGGAGGCAAAACACCTATACTCAGAAAACTACAGATACTGATGAAAGATATCAAAAATGACACAAACAGATGGAGAGATATTCCATGTACTTGGATTGGAAGAATCAATATTGTGAAAATGACTACACTACCCAAACTAATCTAAAGATTCAATGCAATCCTTATCAAACTACTAATAGCATTTTTCACATAATTAGAACAAAAAATTTTTTTAATTTGTATGGAAACACAAAAGATCCCAAATAGCCAAGACAATCTTAAGAAAAACAGACGGGGAGGAATCAGGCTCCCTGACTTCAAACTATACTACAAAGCTACAGTCATCAAAACAGTATGGTACTGGCACAGAAACAGAAATACAGACCAATGGAACAGGATAGAAAGTTGAGAGATAAACCCACACACCTATGGTCACCTAATCTAGGCGGCAAGAATATACCATGGAGAAAAGACAGTCTCTTCAATAAGAGGTGCTAGGAAAACGGGAGAGCTACATGTAAAAGAATGAAATTAGAACATTCTCTAACACCATACACAAAAATAAACACAAAATGAATTAAAAACCTACATGTAAGACCAGATACTATAAAGCTGTTAGAGTAAAACATAGGCAGAACACTCTCTGACATAAATTGTAGCAAGACCTTTTATGACCCACCTCCAAGAGTAATGAAAATAACAACAAAAATAAAGAAATGGGACCTAATGAAACATAAAAGCTTTTGCACAGCAAAGGAAGCCATCAACAAAACAAAAAGACAACCCACAGAAGGGGAGAAAATATTTGCAAACAAAGCAACAGACAAGGGATTACTCTCCAAAATATACAAACTGGTCATGCAACTCAATATCTAAAAGCAGAAAATCCAATCAAAAAATGGGGAGAAGATCTAAATAAACATTTCTCCAAATAAGACATACAGATGGCCAAAAAGACATGAAAAGATACTCAACATCACTAAATATTAGAGAAATGCAAATCAAAACTACAATGAGGTATCACCTCACACCAGTTAGAATGGCCATCATCAAAAAAATCTACAAACAATAAATGCTGGAGAGGGTGTGGAGAAAAGGAAATCTCCTACATTGTTGGTGGGAATGTAAATCGGTACAGCCACTATGGAAAGCAGTATGGAGACTATGGAGACTCCTTAAAAAACTAAAAATAGAGCTACCATATGATCCAGCAATCCCACTCCTGGGCTTATATCTGGAGAAAAACATAATTCGAAAGGATACACGCACCCCAATGCTCATTGCAGCACTATTTGCAATAGCCAGGACGTGGAAGAAACCTAAATGTCCATCGACAGAGGAATGGATAAAGAAGATGTGGTAGGTATATACAGTGGAATATTACGCAGCCATAAAAAGGAACTAAATAATGCCATTTGCAGTGACATGGATGGACCTCCAGATTGTCATACTTAGAGAAGTGAGATAGAGTAAGACAAATGTCATGTGATATTGCTTATATGTGGAATCTAAAAAATGAACCTATTTACAAAACAAATAGAGTCACAAATGTAGAAAAACCTATTTACAAAACAAATAGAGTCACAGATGTAGAAAACAAACTTATGGTTACCAAGGGGGGAAATGGGGCGAGGGGTACATTGGGAGATTGGGATTGACATATACACACTACTACATATAAAATAGTTAACTAATAAGAACCTACTGTATAGCACAGGGAACTCCATTCAATACTCTGTAATGACCTATATGGGAATAGAATCTAAAAAAAGAGTGGCTATATGTATATGTATAACTGACTCACTTTCCTGTAGAGCAGAAATTAACACAATGCTGTAAATCAACTATACTCCAATAAATAAATGAATAAAAATAAATAAATAAATGTTTTACCCTTGGAGAAAAAGTAAAGAACGCAATATAATGTCAAAGCATACTGATGCCAAAAGACATCAAAACATACACAAACAGACAACAAAATAAGAAAAAAGGAACAAGGGATCTACAAAACAATCAGAAAAAAATTAACAAAATGGAAACAGTAAGTCCTTACCTATCAATAATTACTTTAAAGGTAACCAGATTAAATTACCCAAGTTATTATTATCTAATGGTAAAAAAAAAAAGACAAAGAAAGTCATTATTCAATGAAAAAAGGGTTAATACATCAAGAAGGTATACCAATTGTATATATTCATGTGCCCAACATTGGATCAACTAAATATAGGAAGCAAAAACTAACAGAGCTAAAAAGAGAAATAAACGATAATACAATAATAATTGAGGACTCTAATATCTTATTCTCAATAATGAGTAGATCATCCAGACTGAGAATCAATAAGGAAACAGTGATTTTGAATAATGCTATAGACCAACTGGACTTACAGACATATACAGAACATCCTATCCAACAACTACAGAATACACATTCTTAACAAGCATACATGCAACATTTTCTATAATAGATCTTTTAGGCCAAAAACAAGTCTTAGAAAATTCAGGACTGAAATCATACCACATATCTACTCTGACAATACTGGCATGAAACTAGAAATCAACACAAGAGGAAAGCTGGAAAATTCACCAACATGGAAATTAAACAACACTCTTCTGAGAGCCAACAGATCAAAAAAAAAATTAAAGGCTAAATAAAAGGTTTCTTGAGACAAACAAAAATGGAAATACAACATACCAAAACTTGTGAGATGTAGCAAAAGCAGTTCTAAGAGGGAAGTTCATAGCAATAAACAGCCACATTAAGAAGCAAGAAAGATCCCAAATACAGTAAGTCCCCTACATACGGACCTCCAACTTGCGAACTTTGAAAGATGCGAACGTACGTTCCATCAGCGTCAGGCGTGAGTGAAACTGCAGCTTGCCCTCTGTCTCCTATTGCTGCTGATCCTTCAGCTCTACCATTTCCCACCTCCTCTCCCTCCTCATTTCAGTAACTCTTACTTCCTGTTCACTCGATGCCAGCCCCTGTATGCCAGCTGTTGTACTGTACTACTATAATTTTCAAGGTACTGTACCGTAAGATTAAAAATGTCTATTTTTGATGTTTTTGTACGTATTATTTGTGTGAAAAGTATTATAAACCTATTACAGTATAGTACTATACAGCTGATTGGGTTAATTGAGTACCTAGGTTAACTTTGTTGGACTTACAAACAAATTGGACTTACGAATGTGCTCTCAGAACAGAACTCATTCGTATGTAGGGGACTAACTATAAACAACCTAACTCTATGCCTTAAAGAGCCAGAAAAAAAAAGAGAAAACTGAACCCAAAATTGGCAGGAAAAAAGGGAATAATAACTATTATAGCAAACATAAAGCAGAGAACAGAAAAACAATAGAAAAATTAACCAAACTAAGAGTTGATTCTTTGAAAAGGTAAACAAAATTGACAAACCTTTAGCTAGACTAGCCAAGAAAAAAACAGAGGATGAAATTAACAAAATTATAAATAAAAAAGAAGACATTATAATGGAAACCACAGAAATTCAAAGGATCATATAAGAAGCTACCATGAGGGGACCTCCCTGGTGGTGCAGTGGTAAAGAATCAGCCTGCCAATGCAGAGGACACAGGTTCGAGCCCTGGTCCAGGAAGATCCCACATGCCAAGGAGCAACTAAGCCCATGCACCACAACTAGTGAGCCTGTGCTCTACAGCCCACGAGCCACAACCACTGAGCCTGTGTGCCACAACTATTGAAGCCCATGTGCCTAGAGCTCATGCTCCACAACAAAAGAAGCCACTGCAATGAGAAGCCCACACACCTCAACAAAGAGTAGCCCCCACTTGCTGCAACTAGAGATAGCCCACAAGCAACAACAAAGACTCAACACACCCAAAAATAAAAATTAATTAATTAATTAATTAATTTTTTTAAAAAGAAGCTACTATGAAAAACTACATGCCAATAAACTGGACAACCAGAAGAAATGGAAATATTCTTAGAAGAACACAATTTACCACGACTGAATCAAGAAAAAATAGAAAATATGACTAGACCAATTAATAGTAAGGAGACTGAATCAGTAATCAAACATCTCCCAAGAAGAAAATCCCAGGACCAGATGACTGCGCTGGTGAATTATACCAAACATTTAAAGAAGAATTAATACCAATGCTTCTTAAACTCTTCCAAAAAAGCAAGGAGGAAAAAACACCCCCATACTAATTTAACAAGGCCAGCTTAATCCTGAAACCAAAACCAGAAAAGGACACTACCAGAAAAGAAAACGATAGGCCAATATCTCTGATGAGTACAGATGCAAAACTTCTCAATGAAATGCTTGCACACCAAATTCAGCAGCAAATTAAAAGGATCATTAACCATGACCAAGTGGGAATTATCCCTGGGATGCAAGGATGATTCAACATATGCAAATCAATCACTGTGACACATCACATTAATAAAATGAAAAAAAAAGAATCATGATCATCTCAACAGATGCAAAAAAAGCATTAGACAAAATTCAACATCCCTGGGCTTCCCTGGTGGCACAGTGGTTGAGAGTCCGCCTGCCGATGCAGGGGACACGGGTTCATGCCCTGGTCCGGGAAGATCCCACATGCCGTGGAGCGGCTAAGCCCGTGAGCCATGGCTGCTGAGCCTACGCGTCCGGAGCCTGCGCTCCGCAATGGGAGAGGCCACAACAATGAGAGGCCCGCGTACCACAAAAAAAAAAAAAAACAACATTCAACATCCCTTAATGATAAAAAATTAACAAATCAGGCACAGAAGGAACATATTTCAACGTAATAAAGGCGATATATGACACACCCACAGCTAACATCATACTCAAGGGTGAAAGTTTGAAAGCTTTTCCTATAAGATCAGGAACAAGACAAGGGTATCCACTCTCAGCATTCCTATTCAACCTAGTACCAGAAGCCTAGCTAAACAATTGGGCAAGAAAAAGAAATAAAAAATATCAGAGCTGGAAAGGAAGTAGTAAAACTCTATTTGAAGATACATAATTTTATATATAGAAAATCCTAAAGCTTCAACCAAAAAATTCTTAAATCTAATCAGTGAATTCAGTAAAGTTGCAGGATACAAAATTAACATTCAAAAATCAGTACCACTTCTATACACTAACAACAAATTCTGAAAATGAAATAAAGAAATTGATCCCATTTACAACAGCATCAAAACTACAAGACATTGAAGAAAGAAACTGAAGAAGACACAAATAAATGGACAGGTATCCTGTGTTCATGAACTGGAAGATTTAATACCGTTAAAATGTCAATACTATCAAAAGCCATCTATAAATTCAATGGAATCCCTATCAATATTCCAATAGCATTTTTTACAGAAGTAGAAAAAAACACTCTTAAAATTGATATGGAACCACAGAAGACCCCAAATAACCAAGAAATCCTGAAAAAGAAGAACAAAGCAGGTAGCATCACATTTCCTGATTTCAAGCTGTACAATAAAGCTATAGTCATCAAAACAGTGTGGTATTGGAATCACAAGAAAAATACACCAATGGAACAGAATCAAGAACCCAAAAATAAACCCACACAAACATGGTCAACTAATATTTAATAAGGGAGCCAAAAAAACTCAATGGGGAAATACCTGTCTCTTCAATAAATATTTTAAGGAAAACTGGATAAACACAGACAGAAAAATGAAACAGGATCCTTATATCACACACAGAAATTAACTCAAAATGGATTAAAGACTTAAATGTATGACCTGACATGAGGAAAACTGGATAACCACAGGCAGAAAAATTAAATTGGATCCTTATCTTGTATCACCCCCAGAAGTTAACTCAAAATGTATTAAAGAATTAAATGTAAGATATGAAACTCCTATTAAAAAAAAAACAGGAATTAAGCTTCTTGACATGGGTCTTGGTAATGATCTTTTGGGTATGATGCCTAAAGCATAAGAAACAAAATAAAAAATAAGTGGGATTACATGAACCTAAAAGCTTCCATACAGCAAAAGAAACCATCAATTGAAAAGACCACCCAGACAATGGAAAAAATGCAAACAATATATATGTCTGATAAGGAGTTAACATCTAAGACACAGAAAGAATTCACACAATTCAATTGCAAAAAATCAAATAACCCAAATAAAAAATGAGCAATGGACATAGAAACTAGGAGCACTTTTTCTCTAAAGAAAGGGCAATAACCAAGATATCACTGAGGAAATCAAAAAATACCTAGAAACAAATGACAATGAAAACACAACGACCCAAAACCTATGGGATGCAGCAAAAGCAGTTCTAAGAAGGAAGTTTATAGGAATACAATCCTACCTCAAGAAACAAGAACAACCTAATCTTACACCTAAAGCAACTAGATAAAGAACAACAACAACAAAAAAAACCCAAAGTTAGCAGAAGGAAAGAAATCATAAAGATCAGATCAGAAATAAATGAAAAACAAATGAGGGAAACAGGAGAAAAGATCAATAAAACTAAAAGCTGGTTCTTTGAGAAGATAAACAAAATTGACAAACCATTAGCCAGACTCATCAAGAAATAAAGGGAGAAGACTCAAACCAGCAGAATTAGAAATGAAAAAGGAGAAGTAATAACTGACAAAGTAATAACTGACACTGCAGAAATACAAAGGATCATGAGAGACTACTACAAGCAACTCTATGCCAATAAAATGGACAACCTGGAAGAAATGGACAAATTCTTAGAAAGTACAACCTTCCAAGACTGAACCAGGAAGAAGTAGAAAATATGAACTGACCAATCACAAGACCTGAAATTGAAACCATGATTAAAAATCGTCCAAAAAACAAAAGCCCAGGGCCAGATGGCTTCCCAGGCAAATTCTATCAAACATTTAGAGAAGAGCTAACACCTATCCTTCTCAAACTCTTCCAAAATATAGCACAGGGAGGAACACTCCCAAACTCATTCTACAAGGCTACCATCACCCTGATACCAAAACGAGACAAAGATGCCACAAAAAAAGAAAACTACAGGCCAATATCACTGATGAACATAGATGTAAAAATCCTCAACAAAATACTAGCAAACAGAATCCAACAGCACATTAAAAGGATCCTACACCATGATCAAGTGGGGTTTATCCCAGGAATGCAAGAATCTTCAATATATGCAAATCAATGTGATACACCATATTAACTAATTGAAGGAGAAAAACCATATGATAATCACAATAGATGCAAAAAAAGGTTTTGACAAAATTCAACACCCATTTATTATAAACTCTCCAGAACGTGGGCACAAAAGGAACCTACCTCAACATAATAAAGGTCATATATGACAAACCCACAGCCAAGTTCATTCTCAGTAGTGAAAAACTGAAACCATTTCCACTAAGATCAGGAACAAGACAAGGTTGCCCACTCTCACCACTATTATTGAACATAGTTTTGGAAGTTTTAGCCACAGCATTCAGAGAAGAAAAAGAAATAAAAGGAATCCAAGTCGGAAAAGAAGTAAAACTGTCACTGTTTACAGATGACATGATACTATACAGAGAGAATCCTAAAGATGCTACCAGAAAACTACTAGAGCTAATCAATGAATTTGGTAAAGTAGCAGGATACAAAATTAATGCACAGAAATCTCTGGCATTCTTATACACTAATGATGAAAAATCTGAGAGTGAAATTAAGAAAACACTCCCATTTACCACTGCAACAAAAAGAATAAAATATCTAGGAATAAACCTACCTAAGGAGACAAAAGACTTGTATGCAGAAAACTATAAGACACTGATGAAAGAAATTAAAGATGATACAAATAGGTGGAGAAATATACCATGTTCTTGGATTGGAAGAATCAACATTGTGAAAATGACTCTACTACCCAAAGCAATCTACAGATTCAATGCAATCCCTATCAAACTACCACTAGCATTTTTTACAGAACTAGAAAAAAAAATTTCACAATTTGTATGGAAACACAAAAGACCCCAAATAGCAAAAGCAAT
>NC_041224.1:110173148-110173351 GCF_002837175.3 Physeter macrocephalus | reverse complement strand
TGAAGCAACTGACAAAGGATTAATCTCCAAAATATGCAAGCAGCACATGCAGCTCAATATCAAAAAAAAAAAACAAACAGCCCAGTCCAAAAATGGGTGGAAGACACAAATAGACATTTCTCCAAAGAAGATACACAGATTGCCAACAAACACATGAAAGAATGCTCAACATCACTAAACATTAGAGAAATGCAAATCAAAAC
>NC_041224.1:110141212-110165673 GCF_002837175.3 Physeter macrocephalus | reverse complement strand
CTTTTTGACCCACCTCCTAGAGTAATGGAAATAAAAACAAAAATAAACAAATAGGACCTAATGAAACTTCAAAGCTTTTGCACAGCCACGGAAACCATAAACAAGACAAAAAGACAACCCTCAGAATGGGAGAAAATATTTGCAATTGAAGCAACTGACAAAGGATTAATCTCCAAAATATGCAAGCAGCACATGCAGCTCAATATCAAAAAAAAAAAACAAACAGCCCAGTCCAAAAATGGGTGGAAGACACAAATAGACATTTCTCCAAAGAAGATACACAGATTGCCAACAAACACATGAAAGAATGCTCAACATCACTAAACATTAGAGAAATGCAAATCAAAACCAAAAGAAGCAGATGTAGAGCATGGACTTGAGGACACAGGGAGGGGGAAGGGTAAGCTGGGTCGAAGTGAGAGAGTAGCACTGACATATATACACTACCAAATGTAAAAGATATAGCTAGTGGGAAGCAGCTGCATCGCACAGGGAGATCAACTCAGTGCTTTGTGACCACCTATACGGTGGAATAGGAAGGGTGGGATGGAGACACAAAACGGAGGGGATATGGAGATATATGTATACATACAGCTGATTCACTTTGTTATACAGCAGAAACTAATACAACAATGTAAAGCAATTATACTCCAATAAAGATTTTAAAAAAAAAGGACAAATTATGTGGAAACCCAGAAACAAATCAGTTTATCGCAAGGAAAGGAAGTTGAGGGCATTATTTTGGCCTGTTTCTTTACTACCAAAGCATAGAGCAACCCTATGGCTTAAGATAATACATGGATTTATTGATTTTATATCCTATCACTCATTCACACAACAATTTTGAAACCTCAGAAAGCTTTCGGTGGAGTAACATCTGACATAAATGGGCAGGAAGGGTACAGCTCACAGACGAAGAAGATAAATGGAGCCCTAGAGAACAATTACTGTCACTGCAATTAGGTTTCCTTTGGAAACACCTTTTCATTAAGAAAGTAAAATGAATGTATTTAGTGCCTGAAAAGTCCAATGCTACACATGGCTCAGTGAACTGCACAACATTATGCCACTACTTTTATGTAAAAACACCACTGTCTTAGAAAAAGATGGCGTCATTTTCTAAGTGAGATGAGCAGCTAGGGAAAATGCCACAGTCTTTCTACTCAGAACGGGACACAACTGGCTAGACTGTGGTCATACTGCCTGGATTCAAAATCCAACTCTGCCACCTTAGGTGTGACCATAAGCACAAGCAAATTAAATAAACTTCTGTGCCTCTTTTTCTTCAACCAGACTGATCTATAGGTTTGTTGTGACGATGGAAAAACAGTGCATAGTAAGAACCCATAAAACTAGTGCCATTGTCCTCCTCCTCTAGCTGTCTTCTTCCTTCAGCTCCCCTTTCTCTACTTTCTGCTCTGCCTCCTTCTCCTTTATCATCATCTTTCTTCTACTTCACTATAAGTATTAATTCATTCAACAAATGTTCACTGAATATTCACTCTTGTGTCAAATACTATGGCCTGGAATTACACTGATGAACAAAATACTGGCATACCTCATTTTATTTTACTTCAATTTGTTGTGCTTTGCAGCTAATGCATTTTTCACAAATCGAAGGTCTGTGGCAACCCTGCATCAAGCAAGTCTATTGGCACCATTTTTCCAAAAGCATTTGTACACTTCATGTCTCTGTGTCACATTTTGGTAACTGCTGCAATATTTCAAACTTTTTCATTATTATTATATTTGCTATGGTGATCTATGATCAGTGACCTTTGATGTTAATATTGCAAAAAGATTAGGACTTGCTGAAGGCTCAAATTATGGTTAGCAGTTTTTAGCAATAAAGTATTTTTTAATTAAGGTATGTATATTGCTTTGTTAGACATAATGCTATTGCACACTTAGACTACAATATAGTGTAAACGTAACTTTTATATGCACTGGGAAACAAAAAAATTCATGTGACTTGCTTTATTGCGATATTCACTTTACTGAAGTGGTTTAGAATCAGACCACTGCGATATCTCCAAGATATGCCTGTATACATGATTCCTGATCTCTCTGAGTATACAAAAGCACAAAGTTTTGCACAGCTCAAAAGCTCAAAGCTCTAGTTTAGAAGGAAAATGTTGAATAAAAAATATAAATATCTGACTACAAATTGTGATAATTTTATTGAAAGAACATAACAAGGGGCAAGAAAATAGAATGGTGTGAATAATTATTCCAACGTGGCGGTAGGCGAAGGACTCTCTGAAGAACCAACATATAAGCGGAGTTATAAAAATCCCAAAATTTTGAAAGCACAAATATTATTTAATTTTCCAAAAACTGTCATCCAAAATATATTTATTCCCAGTCAATTCAAACATTACTATTTTAAGTGCTTACAAATTATATACTTATCAGGATTTCTGTGCTGAAAACAGAAAAATCTTTGCTTGGAGTCTAAGATTGCTTCTATGGGAAAAAAAAGTTAAATAAAAAGTAGTAAATTCCAATTAAAAAGTCAACAAAATCGAAAAATGGGCAGAAAACCTAAACAGACATTTCTCGAAAGAAGACATACAGATGGCAAGTAGTCACATGAAAATATGCTCACCACCGCTAATTATTAGAGAAACGCAAATCAAAACTAAAATGAGGTATCACTTCACACTGGTCAGAATGGTCATCATTAAAAAGTCTACAAATAATAAATGTTGGAGAGGGTGTGGAAAAAATGGAACCCTCTTACACTGTTGGTGGAAATGTAAATTGGTGCAGCCATTATGGAAAACACTATGTATGTTCCTCAAAACACTAAAAATAGAGTTACCATATGACCCAGCACTCCCACTCCTGGGCATATATCCAGAAAAAAACTATAATTCAAAAAGATACATGCACCCCTATGTTCATAGCAGCACTATTCACAATAGCCAAGACATGGAAACAACCTAAATGTCCATCAACAGATGAATGGATAAAGAAGATGTAGTGTTTATATATACAATGGAATATTACTCAGCCATAAAAAAGAATGAGATAATGTCATTTGCAGCAACATGGACTGATCTAGAGCTTATCATACTAAGTGAAGTAAGTCAGAAAGAGAAAGACAAGTATCATATGATATCACTTATATGTGGAATCTAAAATACGACACAAATGAATATATCTACACAACAGAAACAAACTCACAGACAAAGAGAACAGATTTGTGGTTGCCAAGGGGGTGTGAGGTGTGGGAGGGAAGGATTGGGAGCTTGGGATTAGCAGAAGCAAACTAGTAAATACAGGATGGCTAAACAACAAGGTTCTACTGTACAGCGCAGGGAACTATATTCAATATCCTGTGGTGAACCAGAATGGAAAAGAATACAGAAAAGAATACATATATTGTGCAATTGAGTCACTTTGCTGTACAGCAGAAATTAGCACAACACTGTAAATTAACTACACTTCAATAATTTTTAAAAGTCAACCAAAAATTAAAACAGAGCTTTAAACGAGTATTACATGTTTTAACCAAACTTGAACTAGTCTGTGAAGAAAATACAACCTAAAGCTAAATTAACCAAATCCTTAACCTTAAGGAAAAAAGATATTATATGAGAATCAAAAGGACAACTAATTATAGTTAACCTGTATAACATCTGTCATATAGATAATGTTGTCTGAAGTGTCAGGAAAAGGTTCTTAGCAATTCCTGCTGATATAATATGGGGAGGTTAATTATAATTAGTCTATAAGACCTATAGAAACATCATTGTTAAAACACTCAAAGAGAAGAGTTGGAAGACTATGGTGGTTTGAGAAGGAGATGTGAAACAGAAACCAGTAAAAGAAAACAAGTTTGGACAAAACTAGTGGTCAAAATCAATAAAATAAAAAGCAGAGATGTGAGTCTGATAGTTAAGTCAAGAGGACTGATTTCCTTTTACTTAATCAGATTGTCAAAATGCAGGAATTGGGAGAAGTAAAGCAATAAGCCATGGTTCAGACTCACAGCTTAGACTAGGAAAAGAGAAACTTTAGGACCTGACTCTACTTGGTGGATGTCTCCACTGCCATATGACTTGAAATATGCAAGTAAATGCCAAAGTCATTGGCCTCACCTCACTTAACATTCATGATTACTGGTATATCAAGTTTATGAGATCTCATAAGAGTGAATCTGCTTTTATAAACCTTTTACTTTGATTTTCTAGCAGCTAACATCATTTCATAGAAAAAAGTGAAATAGTCAAATTTTGATGGGTATGTTACAGCTAACAATCGAACCGAGGCCACTATCCACAGCAAAGAAAAATATAATTAGGTAATTAATGACTGAGGTCACTTATGATTATGTCATTTATGTATTAATATCATGTGTAGTTTAAACAAGACACATATTAGCTGTAAAAAGAATATATAAAAATATTCAAGATACTTTCTTCCCTACTATAAAAAGAAAAATATATGCAGTTTAAGTATTCTTGGGGAAACAAATATAAAGACAAGAACCAGTTGCTCTAATGAAAGTAGATATTAGCTTCAAAGTAAAAATGGTTAGCTAAGCAACAAATGTGTGAGGCAGATGTACTGAAAATCTCCTTTTCATAAGCTTATAACATTAGCTTGAATTCAATATTCACATGTGATATGCATTTTTCTACAACTATTATCAGTTTATGATTGCCATATGAAAGAAGTAATTTTGGTGTTTTTTTACCTGTACTTACCACCCTTCTTTGCAGGTACTGATTTTTAAATCATGATATCATTTCTTTGGAAAATCTTTAATTATAATTCATAGCTTTAAATAATTTCCATGCACTCCATGAATATTTCATTATGAAAAATTAAGTTGGTGAGAGTTCACTTTGGATGTTGCCATTTTAAACAATTTATAGGGGATATTTTTTGCTTTTACTAAATGGTATGAGAAACAAAAATTGTAAAATATTTAACAGACCTAAACTTTTTTCTTTTGGACCTTATACAAACTATATAAAGTTAGTTAGAAGGTAAGATTCTCAGGAAAGAAACAATAAATTCAGATTACAACATTTCTATGTTGAAATTTAGTCCACAGTGATACTACACACATACTGACTTCTCATGGAGATAAATATCAATAAATTGATTGGCTTGGGAGATAAAAATTGATTTTTATCAAGCCCAAGGTCTACACTCATATCAGACAATTATTCTTGATATTTCCTAGGATGCAAAATCAATAAATGAATTGCACTTTTTATATTCTGAATAATTTCCCAAGTCTGCAGGAAAGTTAGTTTTTCACGCTGTTATGGAGAAGTGTTGACCAATTTACATCTATATTCTGTGAGTACTTCCTAAAAATATCCAAATGAAATATCTCTCATATTGTTGCTCTAACATTTGACTCATTTTAATAACACTGAATATTATTCCAATTCAGTGCTATTTCTCATATTCAATATCTTTTCCATTTTCTAGATTTCTTTTTATATGTCACTACTATATTCAGGCTTCTTTGACAAAGAGTCCAGTACATATAGCCTCTGAAGTTAGACCAGCAAAAAATAAAATTAGTTACTGGAGGATGAAATATTCTGTGCTGATTGTTTGGCAGTAATTAAAATAAGCATACAGATGTTTGCACGATTCGTTTTTAACTTAAGTGAATAAAGGTTCTGGAATTCTATACATAAGCATAAGATTCCTTTCTGCATTAGTGATATTGCATTGTCCTCCATATCACCTAAGTTTTACGGCTTTGGTCTAGTCCGAAGGGACTGACAGCAGCACTAGGAATATGCTTAAGTTTTAAACAGGCATCAAGGCATCTGCTTAAAAGTAAATTCAAAGCCCTGATGATGATAGCCTGAATTTCTAAACCAGGAATTTGTTACTATCAACAGCAAGTCAGTATAGATAGTTAACCTAATATGTGTTTTGAACAGTGCTCCAAAATATTATCCTTTTGTTTCCGCCCTGAGTCTTGATTCCAAGGAAGGCAATATAGTATATAGTATATATAGTATATAGTTCTTTCTATCTCAACCTCCTGGAAGAATGTGGTGGTGTAACTGAAGATATATGAGGCTACTACAAATATAGCATATCTTTCTGGAATATCATTTTACCAGATGGTAGATATATTATACATCTATATATACTTGCTAGGGCTGCCATAACAAAATACCACACACTGGGTGACTTAACAGAAATTTATTTGCTCATAATTCTGGAAGCTAGAAGTCTGAGATCAAGCTATCAACAGAGTTAGTTCCTTCTAACTAACTAAGCACCCCTCTCCTTGGCTTGGAGATGACCACTATATTCTTCCAATATTTTCACATGATTATACTTCTGTGTATCTGCCTATGTTCTAATCTCCCCTTCTTAAAAGGACATCAAATCCTATCAAATTTAAGTCCATATCAATGACCTCATTTAACCTTAATTACCTCTTTAAAGAACATATCTCCAAATACAGTCACATTCTGAGGAGATAAGAACTTCAACATATGAATTTTGAGGGGGCACAATTCAGCCCATACCAGTAGGTAAGGAAAATAATTGTTTTTGTTTAAAATTAATATGCAAATACTATGAATAAAATACAAAATTTGCGTGATTTAAAGATATACAAGTACTACACTTCTTCAAACCATGCTCCTAGGTCTTCAGGGAATGGTACTCTCTGCTCTGGGGATGTTTCAATGGAAATATTAAAGGAGTACTGGTAGTGATAAAATAATGAGATTTAAAATTAATTCTTTGTTCAAATACTGACTTCACCACTTGCCCATCTCATATTGTGGCAAATTATTTGTGATATCTAAGCCTCAGTTTTTCCTCTTATAAACATGAATAATGATAACAACACCTACTTCATAGAGGTGGTATGATTAAGGGAGATAATATTATAAAAAATAATGAGCACAGGGCTTCCCTGGTGGCGCAGTGGTTGAGAGTCCGCCTGCCAATGCAGCGGACACGGGTTCGTGCCCCGGTCCGTAAAGATCCCACATGCTGCGGAGCGGCTGGGCTCGTGAGCCATGGCCGCTGAGCCTGCGCGTCCGGAGCCTGTGCTCCGCAACAGGAGAGGCCACAACAGTGAGAGGCCCGTGTACCGCAAAAAAAAAATAAAATAAAATAATGAGCACAGTTAAGTAGTTATAGAAACAGATTTCCGTTCAAAAGTACTTCTATGTCTTTATTCAAAAATAAAATCTTAACATACAATCTTGACCTAAAAAACATTAAGAGGGAAGCTGTATTTGATAAGATAGTAAAAATTGTAAGCATATAAGAACATTTAAAGATGCTTGCTTTAAATCTACATCTATCACAGAACTGCACCTCTGGAAGAAACAATACAGATGAGTGATGACTTATACTATTTTCCTAGCTCCCAATCCAATATGCTTTCCACAAGAGCAAGGTGCTTAGTGAACTAACTAATTGTACAGATCAAATGTGTTTTTGATGGGTCTCAAATTTCTGAAAAATTATTTGCAAAGATGCTTAATTACTGTTTGTGAAACCTATATGCTGTTCTGAGTTCTGAACTCTGACTACCATTTTTTAATTTTTGTTCCTCTCTTTTTTTTCTGTTTACTTATACTTCCTGCTTTACTTCAGTATGCACAAATATTCCTGAATCTCAAATTAGAGGCTATATAACAGATTCCCTGAACCTTTCTTGGAAAGACATTAATGAAAAATAGGATGTCAGTTTAACATAATTTGTCACTATTTACCCCAAATCCTCCTTGGTGGATTCCCATAAGGAATCTTTCACGCACATTTACATATTTTTTTGTCCAGTCTGCTCACCTAACCTTTAGAGAACTTAATTAAGTACTTTTAAAAATAGTATATACTTCACAGAAGTAGAATTTTCCATTAAAAGTTACCAAAACAAATGGTTAAGAACTTGCATAGCTGCAAAGAAAGACAAAGTAAAGATGTCAGCTAAACGGAGATAAAAGATGAAAAGAAAATTACTGTGTCATCAAAAAGATAATGAAGTTTAAAAGAAATTTTAAAAGATGAGACATTTTGTAGCACGTATAAAACAGTTTGACTAGAGCCAATAAAAAAGAAACTTTGGTGAAGGAAATGTCACTTAATTAGATATTGTTAAAGACGAAATGAACATTTTATTTTATGCTTTTATAGGCTAACAAATAAAAAAAGGGTACTTAAACAAGCAATATCAGATTTTTCCACATATCAGGGTACAGACTGTATAACGTTATCTCTACAGAAATACAACCTAATCATGTGGCGCTATGACACCATGAGGTGATGTGTAAATACATTTTGGAAAAGACCTTGAACTTTTGTGCCACATACAGAAGGAAGCAAATGCATTTTTGAATCCCTGGAAAGGATGAAAAGGAAACTGCTAGGATATATGCCTTTGAAAGTAATCTACAAAGAAACAAGAAAACAATTCTATCCCAGCACTCTAACCTAAGATTAGTCTCATTATCGGCTAAAGTTAAAATAATAACTGTCATAAGTATATCACCTTATATTTTCAAAATATAATCTTATACTTCAAACAAGTGTAATAACAAGTAATGGTGAGATACCATTGTCATAATCAGACTGACAAAGGTGAAAATATTGCCAATATCTAGAGTAGCTAAGGGTGTGGAGAATAGATACTGTAAGGCAGAGTTGGTGATAGTGCAAAATATGAACATCTTTGTGACAACATGAGTGAAATGTTAAATGTAAATTTACTTTGACCCAACAGCCTTATTCTGAGGAGTTCATTCTAAGTAGAAATTACTTTAAGGATAAAGATATATTCACAGCAGTGTTGTGTCATGTTTCCTGTCTGGGGCCTAGTTTCCAAGCTGTACTCTCAGGCAGGGTTTCTCACCCTTGACACTATTTACATTTTGAGCCAGATAATTCCATGTTATGGGGCTGTTCCGTGAATTGTAGAATGTTTAGAAGCATCCCTGGTCTCTACCCACCAGAAAAGTGGCACTCCTCCAGTTATGACAATGAAAAATGTCTCCAAACATTGCCAAATGTCCTGTAGAGAACAAAATCTGCCCCAGTTAAGAACCACTGTCCTGTTACTTGTAAGTATTTTCTCTCATTAATTTTACGTGGTTAATATGCCAAAGTAATACAGAGTGAAGAAGTGAAGAGCACAGTGTCTGAAGTCAGAGTACCTGGATGAAATCTCTCTTTACCACTTAGAATTTACTTTTGACAACTTATTTAACTCATTTGTAAAATGAGAATGGTAATACCTACCTCAAAGTGTTCATGAGGGAATTCATGTATATGAAGCACCAAGAAGAGCATCGTGCTCATCGCACACAATTTTGTAAGCGTAGCTCTGTTAATTATTATAGCACTAATCCTACACCTGGGACATTGAGCTGCTTCTTTGTTGACATATAGAGGACTCTTTTGATTTGCTTCGCCAGGTTAACTACATACCAAATCTGAGTATACATATATAATATGAAGAGCTATCCTTTGGAGGAAATTGTGGCTGTTTGTAAGCACCATGAGAATAGGAACCAGTTGCATGCATTCATTCTCTATATCTTCAAGACCCCAGCAGGAGACCTGGTATATAGCAGGCACTCAAACAGGTGCTGATGTTTAGAACAACTAATGGAGGAATGATGTAGCACATTGGTAATTTCAGGTGTATTGCCTGAGATTCCAAAAAAGCCAAAAATGTGCTCTAGGTCCACCTATCTTGCTGCAAATGGGAAAGACTTATTATATATCTAATACTATCTAATACTTTTATGACAAAAGATACAGAAATTGTATATTAAAAATCATATCCATGCTTGAGAGTTTTACAAGCAAGTGTCTCTGATATCAGTAGTTATGAAAACAAACTCCTTAGCCATATTTCTTGCATCACTGAGGAATAAATAAAAAGAATAAAAAATTAATTTGTCTGCTTCTTCAGCCTGCGTCCAACTCTCCACTGTTGACATTAGATGCTTAAACTCCAGGGGAGCTATTCAAATATTCCCTCTCTCTCTCTTTCTCGCTCTCTCTATCCATGTGTTGTGTGTGTATGTGTTGTGTATCTTTACCAAACAGCTCAACAAAGGAAAATGGAAAAGCTGAGGGAAGAAACTTGTGAAATATAATTCTCCCAGCAACAGGATTTTTATTGTCAATCTAAAAACAGCTGACACTCCCTGAAAGTAGAACCATAAAAATAAAATACAGCAGACATCCTCCATTTGCCTACACTTGAAGGAAATGAGAAGTTCTCACAATTGTGATGGCAGCTAATGTTACTACATTTGGTAGTTTTCAACAAAGGTAAAAGGGGGAAAAAAGATCTCCTGAGCCTTAGGATACCGCCTTGCTTTTCAAATTGAAACAGTTTAAGAAGCTGTACACTGAAAATACATCTTCATGATGAAAATGTAGTTCATCTTCTTCACGGTTCTTATTTGACAATCATTTTCTGCTAATTACAGGACCAGAAAACCAATTCCTGCACTAAAATTGTTGGAGTCATTTTCTTTTCTACTTTCAAAACTAAAATTCTTCAGAGCCAAAACTTTTGATTCCCTCTCCTATTGGTCTCCCCAAACATTCCAAACCTTCACCACTCTTCTCAAGACTTCTACTCCTACCTCTGGAGAAACCTTTCTTCCTACTTCCCTGAAAAATACAGTCAACCAGGCATTAAGTGTCTCAATGTTCCTCTTAAAATGTATCTGTATTAAAGATCTTCCTATATTAGCTATATCTGGTCTCATCCCTTTCTTAGGGACAGTGATTCATCAAGTTGTCTTTTTCCTACCCAAACATGCATTCTATTCTCTCCTTTCTCAATGGACTCTTTTCTTCAGAATACAAATCTGCTCAAATTTTTCTAATCATAAAAAACTTGTATCCTACAGTACCTCTGGCTTCCCTGTGGCTATTGTTCTATTTGTGCATCCCTCTGTAGTTATTATATTAAAAGAATAACCTGTGCTCTTTTTCACCATTTCAGCTCCAACATGGCTCTACCCATTCTAACGTAGCCTCTGATCCCATTCACTAAATCTATTCTTGGGAAGATCAGCAACAAATCCCACATTTCCACAATCTATATTCCTCATGTGAAAAATCCAAAACAATTAATTTGTAATTAGTTTCAGGCTTTCTTCCTCCCCAACCAAAGCTTTCTGGTTCTGCCCTCTCTCTTCTCTTACCTTTCCTCTAAAGAGTTTTCTCTTGCCAAATGGGTTTCTTTGGAATTTTACGATGGAGGGTCAGGAAGAAAGAGACAAGCGTATAAGGATAAAATGCAAAGAGCTAAAGATGTTGGAAGAAATTAGGGAGGATGTTTTTTAAAAGTGTGTCCAGTTAAGGTTAGTATATGAAGTAAAAGTTTTATAGGGTGGAGGTGTAAGATAATTATGCACTAAAAGATTTAATTTTAGTTAGAAGCTACAAACAAATAGAAGTTGAATGTGGATTTTCTTTTTTTTTTTCCTGTGGAATTCTTTAATGTTTTTATTGAATATATTGATATATAACATTGTGTAAATTTAAGGTGTACAACATGCTACTTTGATACATTTAATATATTGTAATATGACTGCCAAGGTAGCCATATTTCACATTACATAATTATAGTACAACATTGTTGTCTCTATTCATTATACTGTGCATTACATCAATATGGCTTATTTACTGCTCATTGCAAGTTTGTACCATTAAACAACATCAATTTTATCCCCTACCCCCCCAACCCCTGGTAACCAGAATCTTACTGTTTTTTATGAATTTGACTTTTTTAGAATTTACATATAAGTGATATCACACAGTACTTGTCTTTTTCTGTCTGACTTGTCTCACTTAGCATAATGTGCTCAAGATCCAACCATGTTGCTGGAAATGGATGTGGATTTTCAATAGATAACTCTGCTTCACCTTAAATGCAAAGGAAAAATTCTAATAGATTTTCAACTGAATTCAACAGAGAAGGATTTAGTGAAATGTTTTAAAGTTTTACACTTTGGAGGCAGAAGAGAGATAAAAGATAAGCAGCCCACTGTATACTCTGTGATCTTATTTCATATGTTTAGTGTTTTGAATTATAGAATGTTTTAATTAAAAGGAACTTAGTGATTAAAAAAAGTGTCCAAAGAGTCGTTATACTGAGACTAGACTATACTAAATGAGATAGAAAGTGATTAAGTTAAGAAATTTGAATGTGGTTATAAGTTTCCTCCATAATATTAGACAAAAAAGGGAAAATTAAGTTGTTTAGAAATTACTATAATACTGCCTAAAAATATGCTTTTTATTACGACATTTCTCAGAGAATGGACAATTGTTACACTTAGTTTACCTGACTCCTCATCATTTTACATGGCTAATTAAACCCTCCTTCTTGAAGGTCTCTATTTTCTTCACTCCTATAGCTTTCTTGGACCTCGTTTTATATCTCCAGCACCCTTATTAATATCACACATGAACTTCTCTTCTTTCCTATCCAAGAAAGTCTATGATTGGAGACTAACCTCAACTCTTTCCTCTCTCTACCAAAGCCATCCCCACCTTGCACTGAGAATATACTTATTATGGGCTGGATTGTGTCCTCGCAAAGTTCATATGTTAAGGTCCTAACTCCCAGTGCCTCAGAATGTGACTGCATTTGGAGATAAGGTCTTTAAAGAGCTGATTAAGTTAAAATGAGGTCTTCAGGATGGGCCTTAATCCAATGTTACTGGTGTTATAAGAAGAAGAAATTAAGACACACAGAGAGACACTAGGACCATGTAACCAGAGGAAAGACCATGGGAGGACACAGCAAGCCAAACAGAGAGGTCTCAGAATGAAACCAAACCTGCTGACACCTTGATCTTGGACTAGCTAGCCTGCAAACTGTGAGAAAATAACATCCGTTGTTTAAGCCACCCAGGCTGTGGTATTTTGTTATAGCAGCCCCAGCAATACAATACTTACTTGTTTTGGTATTAGATCAAATAAAGATTAAGTCCTATTGAAGTCTGGTTCTAATTCTGTATTCTGAAACAGAATCATAGGATATTAAAGCTGGAAATGTCTTAGATATCATTTAGTTGAGTTTTTCATTTTTGTGAGGGTCACCAAATTCCTTTATAAAATTCATGAAGGCCAGAGTCCGTTCCTCGGAAAAGTGAACATGAGAACACATACATAACTTTTGCATATATTTTATTTTATTTCACTAAGAACTGATTTTCTTCACACATGCAGAATATTTTTTTTAAAAAAAAAAACCTTTGTGAATAAATAATTCTCACCCATTTTTCAGAAAAAAATTAAAAGTCACTTTCTAAAATAAAATAGAAATGAATGGCACTGTGGAAATAAAAAGAAACTAATCTGGCTCAATAGTAAATTTCAATGAGAAACCTGATTTAAAAGTTTTAACTTACTTTAACATATCAGTATCTTGGATGTTCAATAGATTTGTGACTCTTGTCGTTTGGGGCAAGAGGTAGTGAAAAAATCTAGCTTGCTTTTATAAGATGGTATTGCCATATTATATAGAATTAGAATAACCATTACTCTCTTTGCCAGTCAACGATAAGATTGTGTGAAGAAACAAACATTCTCCTAGACCCTTTGGAGAAATTCTAGTCACATCATTTCCTCCAGTCAATAAGGTCACTTTTGGCAAGTACTGCATCACTGATCCTGCCTATTTCAGCAAGAAAATAAAATAAATCCATATTTCAATGTTAAGGTCATCGTTGCAAACTTAACTTTCAAAAAGTTTTTCACTGCTTTGATATATCCAAAGATTTCTGCCAATGGATAAAATGACAAGAGTGTCATTCTCAACTCTGGGCTTTAGAAGCACTTTGCCTGGAATTGGAATGTGTATATATTTGTCAGCTCACATCCTCCTCTCACAGAATGAAAACTTGGCCAAAAGAGCTCCTTCTTTTCAACAGCATTCACAGGCAATGGAAGGGCCTTAAATCAGAAGATTTGTCTTATTCATTGGAGCAAAATATCTGCCAAGTGAGCCAATCCATAAATGGATTTCTTCCTGTCAAGTTTTTCTGTGACTGGGCTTTCCTAGTCTCTCAAAAGAAGTGAAACTTCTGCTTTAAAGTTTAGTCAACACTTAAAAAGGCGGCAAAATTCTTGGTACTCAGAAAGTTTGTTACGCTTGAATTTGTGACAAAACTTCTTGAAAAGACAATGATTTTAAAACCTGACTCTGAGGAAGTTGGTATGTTTCATAACAGGAAACAAGATTCTTTTCAAGATTGCTAGCTAGGTCTTTGACACCAGTGCATCCTCACGTCAAAAGCAATGAGAAGTCATAATAATGTGACTTCTCTAAAGCAGGAAATCCAGATGGATAGCCATGCCTGTTTATGCTTTATTGGGACACAATAAACTAAGTTGTTGCTTTTTGTCCTCCTAGCCAAACGCTTCCTCAGTGAAGAAAATTCTCACCATTTTGAAAGTATCTATGGTCACTGACATTTCTAAAAGTGACTCAGATATTAAAACATTACTTTTGATAGCTTTAGTGTACACATAAATCAGGAAAACCAAGGTTTGTCAGCACAGAAAAATAACAGTAGTGTCATCTAGTTGTATACTGGAAGGAAAATGACACAGTTGTGAATTCCTCCTACTTCAGGGTATTAGAAGAAATGTCAGCAAGTCTGATGTGTGTGATGTCATTTCTTAAAGACATTGTTTCTATTTTCTTCTGTGGCTTCAATCACAAACTAGCTTAATATTTAATGTCCAAAGAATAAGAGGGTGCCAAGTGTCTTCAACTTTATGTGACTTCCTGTGCTTAGCAGTTTAGTAAGTGAAATTTTATCTATAGAAGAAAGCCACAAACCTCATTCCCACATCAAAGAATCACCAGAAAAGTATCATCAGGAAAGAGACAGCATGTGCTCATTAACAATCTCTTCTCAACCACCATGTAGTACTGGCCGTTTGTCCCTCTCTGGATCAGACTCCTGCAGTGTTCAGTGGCAACGGTGTGATAGTATTGCTTATGCCTATCCAAGTCACGATGCCATTGCCCACACTGTGTGTGATGTCTGCCAGTATGTGCCAATGTGTCTCCTTCCAATCTCAAGGGAAATGACACCTGTACCAACTGGGTTTTTCTGCTGCTGCCACCGTATCTTCTGGAGCTTCTCTCCCCCTCACTGCAGAAGCTACTGGCACAGCCAGCAAGCACCAAAAGCAATCCAGGGCAGGGCTGTGTTCTCTGCCAAGGTGAATGAATCCCTTACACCCTTGTTCTAAGTTACACATGTGCTCTCAATACTCACTATAAGGTGAAGTATATACAGCCTTTCAGCTTTACCTGAACCTCTGGGACTGAGACATAAATACTTGGGGTTGAGATTAGAGAACTATATTCAGTAATACATTACAACATACACAAAATTTGTGCCTCACTCTCCACACATCTGTTCCTCTCCATATAATCTCTCCATATACCTGTCTAGTCCTACGGGCAATACAGTTTAGACTCAGTAAGGGGTCATGTTATGTTGTTAACCTGGTTTAGAGTTTATTCCTTCCACTTACTGCTCACAGCTTTTAGTTTAACACTATCAGAAAAATATTCTATAAGGAGCTAGACTTTACGGAACTTTAGACAAATGCTTCAGCAATCTCCATAAACTGACATTAAATAACACGGAATTAGTTCACTGTGTCTGCTAGTCACATACACACACACACACACACGCACACAGAATCACAGAGGTATCTGTTCTCACAATACCTGTAATTGAACTCAATTCCATATTCTTTAATCACTTTAACCACAATCATTACAGAGACCTGCTCTACCTCCTAAGGCACTCTTTCAAGGAATGACACCACATCTACTCAGTCAGGAAATTAAAATCCTAGAGCCCCTTGAACAGTATTAGTGGCAGTTTGCCTACGATTTTTTCTGAAGTGCAGTAGGTTTCAGCATACAAAGAGATTAAGAGGTCACCTTGGGAAGACTTAAGGCTCCTGGACCCACAGCTTCTATCTGCTAAGTGCCAGAAAACGCAGATCATTCCTCAGTGATTCTAATCAAATTACAGTGCTCCCCACATCCTACAAAGCCCCTGGCCATACACATACACACCACCCCAGCCACCACCATCACCTCTACATTGTCACGTGGCACACGGAGATCTGTGCAGGCTGCCCAGGAAGACACTGTAGGCCTCCATGTATATCACAGGTAACTTCAGAAGAATATTCTGGATAAGCCCCAATAACCTAAAGTGGCTCTTGGAGCAGCAGCAAGTAGTTTTCGAGAGCTTGCACTTCCTGCCAGTGACTTGAGTCAAGTTTTGGAACACCTCCCAAGGGCTTAGAAACCTCTAAGAAAAACCTCCTTGGCATTTGCCAGCTTTGCTTACAATGCATCAATACGCCGTGTATCAATCCACTGTGAATTTGGAGGATACATGTTCATTTTCCATCTTGTTGGTCATTAAATATGCCTTCATTTTGGTTACAAGTTTATATGGCTTCCAGGTTCCAGCCCTGAATAAATTATTGGCTTTATTAACCTATTTTTTTTTTGTTTTTTTTTTTTTTTTTTGTGGTATGCGGGCCTCCCTCTGTTGTGGCCTCTCCCGTCGCGGAGCACAGGCTCTGGACGCGCAGGCTCAGCGGCCATGGCTCACGGGCCCAGCCGCTCCGCGGCATGTGGGATCCTCCCAGACCGGGGCGCGAACCCGGTTCCCCTGCATCGGCAGGCGGACGCGCAACCACTGCGCCACCAGGGAAGCCCTATTAACCTATTTTTTTTTTTATTTTTTGGCCATACCACGCGGCATGGGGGATCTTAGTTTCCCCACCAGGGATCGAACCCTCGCCCCCTGAAGTGGAAGCGTGGAGTCTTAACCACTGGACCGACAGGGAAGTCCCTTTATTAACCTATTATTTAGAGCAAATATTTATATCTGTATGTATTATTCAGGGTTCTCACACCTGTACAACACTGATATATTTCTAAGACCTAAGGATTAAAATTCATGCTCGGGCTTCCCTGGTGGCGCAGTGGTTGAGAGTCTGCCTGCCGATGCAGGGGACACGGGTTCGTGCCCCAGTCCGGGAGGATCCCACATGCCGCGGAGCTGCTGGGCCCGTGAGCCGTGGCTGCTGAGCCTGTGCGTCCGGAGCCTGTGCTCCAAAAATAAATAAATAAATAAAATTCATGCTCATCCAGAATAAATGCACACAGTGTGTTATGCTATCAACATGATGGCATGAGGCAAGAAGAAATTTTGACACTTGGCATAATTTACTCCATTGTTTTGCATCCAATCTAGTACTATCAAAACAGGTATGGTTTCATTTTTCCAAAAAATGTCAATTTCCCTGCCTTTATTTTACTGTTTTTAAACTTAAAAAATTAAATTTACAGAAATGTTGCAGGAACTGCCATACATCCTTCACCCAGAAGCCCCATTCAACTTTCATCAACTGTTCCCAATAATATACTCTGTGAAATGGTCCAGTGCAAAATCACACAATGCACCCAACTGTCATGTCTCTTCAACCTCCTTCAGTCCAGCATGGCTGGTGTGGGCTGCTTCCCTAGTCAGTCACCTTCCTCATGAGGGTCCCTGTTGTGTCATACCCTTCAATCACCTTCTTCCCCTGAAAGAAAACCTCACAGGGGACCACCTCTTTGTTCAAGCCCTGATTCCTCCTGGTTCCACAGCTACCTTCCTCACTCCAAACAGCCTCATGAATTTGGATTGAATTGTTTGTATTATATTATCTCCCTTTAAAGGGTATTGAGTTCTGATCTGGCTGCCAGTTAAACTACTGGCAAGGCTTCTTGATTCTTTAGGGTTTCTTTTACGCTTTATTAAAGAGGGTCTATTTTGATTTTGTCCTTGGTTCTAGAATGTGGCCCTTACTTTATTTCCTAGCACTTATTCCTAAAACATGGCCCTCCTGGAGAACCAGCTAAAAGGCTGAGTTATCCATCAAGGCCTCCCTGACCTACCTGGCCCTGAACACAAACATCCCCAGCACTGCATGACCTCTGATACCTCCCTTTAGCTATCAGCCTTGCAGCAGGTGCTCTCTGCTAGGCCTCACAGTCTTGCCCTGCACAAGAGGCAGCAGTGTCCCCAAAGAGAATCCCATACAGATTTCTGGAGCTTCCCTCCATAAAGCTCCTCTTCTCCTAACAAATTCCAGCCACTTGAGCCATCCTAACTCTGCTCTCTACCTATTCGGCTTAGTGGTACTGTGGCTCTGCTAGGGGAACCTGTCCCTGCTCTGCAATACAGAAAGTGCCCAAGGCACAGTGAAACTGGGGTGCACTTTGCAGATTCCCCTTCTTTCAAAGATCTGCATAGTCTTTGGTCCAATCCCAGAAAACAGGTGCATTATATATTTTGTTCAGTTTTGTGGTTGTTTACAACAGAAGAGTAATTTTGCCACCAGTTATTCTGTCATGGCTGGAAGAGGAATCAAGTCTGTTTTTAAAGGTAAAATTAATTTAACGTGTGAAAATACAGTCAGATACACTGAACATAAATTAAATTGAAGTGCACATGTTTGGAATTTTTTAAAGGGTCTTAGAAAGCAAAATGGATGAGAAAACTTTTTTTAAAGAATTAAGTGAATTTGAACAACCACAGCAATACTTTATTTAGCACAGCTACCTAGTTATGGTTCTTTATAACACTGATCGTCCAGTAGGGCAGAATTTGCTCTCCTGCAAATAAATGTTTAGCCCCTTTACTGCACCTTCTTCCATTTTCATGACAGTTTCTAATCTCTTTATTTTGTTTAACCCAGAAAGGTCCCTTTCAGTGTTATTACATCCTGTTACCAGAAGAAACTGATTATTTTACAAAGAATAAACAATCATGGGTTACAGTATGGGTTGTATTAAAATGCCAGTTTTACTATGAGCCTAGCAAGTGAATTCTCAGATTGAGGTAAATCATATGCCAACCCTAGCAAAATCTACCATTAGAACAGTTCTAAAGCGTATGGAAACATAAAGTCACCAACCAATAAACACCTTATTGTATGCCGATTAATTTGAATAAATGATGTTGGGGATGCACTCCCTAGGGACTGTGCCAAGTTGACTGTGATAGCACTGATTCACTTAACACTGCCATCTCCTGGAAGGCATTCACAGTGCTAAGCTTGGTACAAATGGATTATTAGTAATGTATATGTTACTCTAAAATAATATCATCTTTAAAGTCTATTAAATTTTAACTTGAAGTGTGCTTAAGAAAGATAGTACAACTTATGGAGATTGATCACAACATCAGATTGTTACATACCTTATAATACATGCATAATTAGCGGTTTTTAAACATCAGTTTAATCCTATGCCATAACTGAAATGAATATTCTTGAGGCCTACCATTAGAAGAGAGTGCTAAGGACTGGAAAAGTGATGCTGGGTGGTTGCTGTAATTTAGCAAGGGGTGAGACATATATGTCCTCTTGCATCCATATCCCCTGAGATTTTTCACAATGCAAGAAGAAATTCTCCATCTACAGCTCTGATTATCCACATACTAGAGAAAACAGAAAACATTAAGGCAAGAAGGTCACTTTTCTCACATAACTACTTAGGACTCTCAACTAATTGCAAGTTTTCAGTAAGATGAAAGGGATCAAAACCACTGTTCTTTCAAGAAACACAGATATTACTCCAGACTTTTCACTGAGACCTAGACTGGCAAAGAAATCTTTGTCACTCAGCAGTGCAGAATGTAAGCAACACGCAAAGAAGTCTCCTCAGAGACTTGAGAGGACATCTCAGTTGGGAATTACGTTCAGCAGTATTTAATGAAAATCTGATTAAGGTGACTTACCAAAATCCAGAATGATTTTTCTCATATAACTGAGGTACATAAAAAGGAAATACAGTGTTGACTCAGCTGCTCAAGAAAGTGTTCATGACTTGTAGTAAGGATGTTTATAAGAGAATTCCTGTGTGCTATAAAGAGAGGGGTTTTTGTAAGTGAAGGGATATGTTTGCCATTCTGTAATTCATTTAGAGAAATGTTTAAAAACACATGTAATACTATTCAGGGATAAAAAGAAATAAAGTACTGATCAATGGTTCAAAATGGATTAAAAAAAAAGAAAAATTTTAAAAAACCACATGTATTAACAATGGTTATATGAGTGTCCTGTGCAAGGTACTTGGACAACAGTGTTATTTCAGGGAATAGATGTGACAGCTCTTCTATAATGTATTTAGAGTAGTATTTTAAAACACATGTAGTAAAGATGTTTATAAGAGTTGTATGTGCAAGATATTTGAGAAGTGTCTTATTTCAGGGAATGAATGTCATAGCTCTTCTGTAATGCATTTAGAGAAGTGTTTAAAACCACATTAAAGTTTCTATAAAGAAAATATTCCTTGTCCTAGGGTCTCTTCTCATATGAAAATATGGCTACTCCACTTCCCAGGATATGTGTTTTCTAAGCTGGAAGAAAGTGGAAGAATAAAGGCCAAAAAAGCAAGCAGACCTGTCCGTTTTAAAGCACTTCCTCAGAAACCTCTTCTCCTAAACACAGAAACTTCTGAATGTATCTCACTGGCCAGAATTATATCACGTCAACACCCCTAATGGCAAGGGAAGTTGAAAGATAAGTATTTAATTATACTGGATTCTGTTATTAAGCAATGGGAGAATAGTTACTGGATAGAAAACAAGCAATGTCTGTCCAAAGGTCTTTTAAATTGTTTTGCATTCCATTGGCTGTGTCTGGTTTAATCTTACTTATCTCTGCAAGATCAATTGATATCTTGAATTTTATTGACTCCCTATATACTCCACATGAAATATTGAATTTTATTGACTCCCTATCTACCTCAAGTTCCAAACTGGATATTACTTTGCCTCCTTACTTGGAATATTAGAAAATAAAGATAAATTAAAAGCTATATATGACACAAAATTTTATATTTAAATAGGTCTGACAATTATTAATTATAGTATTATTATTAATACTATTGAAACACTAATCATTAATGGTTTAATGATTATTAAAAGAATACTGTTGGTTTCTAAAACTATAGACTTTGTACATTAGCTATAAAATCATCAAAGCAAGATAAGCCTTAAAAGAGTGGTTCAAAATTTATAGATACCCATATTGAACAAAGTAAAGTCATAGTATTCATTCCACTGTTATAACATAATACAGTGTATGTGAGCACTATCACAGGAATTTAAAACTCCATGACATAAAAGATTAATGAGATTGTTCTGAGGAGAGCATGCCCAAGACTTTAACTAAACAAGAAACAACTAACTATGGCTGGATCCTCTGAGGAAGCTCCTCTATATCGCATCAAATTATTTTTGGAAAGGATTACTGCAAGCGAAATAGATGAGAAATACTGGTTCCTGAGTTTATGGAAGCCTATCTCTCTCAATTCATGTTGACCAATAGCTGTAGATCCTACACTACACGTCATAGACGCTGGATTATTTGCTTACTGCTTTATCTTACTCCAGTGATTTTTAAAGCTACTTGTCTCATGTCTTCTTCTGGTGAAATTTAGGTGTTAAGTGACCGGCAGTAAATTTTAAGCAATTAAAATAAAATAAAATAAAACAGTTTGTGACATGACGGCACATGATGGTAAAAGTCTTTTCTCAAAGAGTATCATCTAGCACAACAATTCTATTGATGCATTTCAGCTAAAAAGTTTATTCAGGCTAAGGACTGTTTAAGAGTTCTTAAGAAAAACATCTGGAAATTATATTAAAAATTATACTTATCCAATTAAAACACCATTAAATCTGGACAATAAGGACTTACTCACTTGTCTAAATTCTAAAATGAATCCAAACATACCCAGAGGAATTTAGATGGGACAGGTAGCTAAAATGTAAGTCTACTTTGCTTTATTTTTAATTTAATTTCCAAGGGAGTCTGTGGTGAGAAGTATAAAAGTCTTGATTTATTAACCACATATAAAAACTTATGATACATTTATAGATGGGCAAAAAAGATTAAAACTGTCTGTGAAAGGATGAAACCAATGAGAATCAACTTGATTCTTATTTTAATAGAAAATCTCATTTTGATAGCAAAATCCTGGAAAAGCTCATGATTTTGAAGCACTAGATATCTCTGAAAGCCAGAGTGAAGTGTGAGTTTGAAACCAAGAGGTGTGATTTGTCTCAGAAGTTTGAAACTAGATCCCCTCCCTCTTTCTGAAACTGCTGCTCCCTCACCTAGGAGGAACAGATCAGAGCTACAGACCTAGAGACATACGGAAAAATTGCAGGCCAATGTGTGACCATACTCAAAGCAAAGGAATTCATGGAATCCTCCATTCTGAACAAGAGACCCCACTGTGGGGTCCCAATCTACTGACAGCCAAACAAACCCCCAGAAAAAAGAATGGAGGCTTTGTCTATAAAAAATAATCAACCCAAGAGAAAAGACATATACATACTAACATTTAGAGATTCCCCAATGTGAGAGTCTACTTTTCACCCAATAACCCTATATTGCAGCTATATAATGACAAGCCTCAGCCATCCACACAAATTTCAAACAACTTTTTAGTGCCTCACTCTTAAAATTAAAATTATCAATTTAGTATCATTAGATAGTCAAGGAAAAACTCTACCATGAAAAAACAGACTAAAATAAACAAAAGGCAAAAGAACTTTAAGGAAGAAATAAACTTTAAAAATATAAGCAATTAATGACATCAGAGAGATCATAAAAACACTGAATCAAGAAAATAATATCAGGAGGATATAAGAAAAGAAAATATAAAAGATCAACAAAATAAGAGCTGCTAGAAATTACCACTATCAAAAAAAGAAATTTTAAAAATTTACTAGAAGAGCTGAAAGATAAATTCAAGCTAATCTCCTGGAAAATAAAGAGAAAGAGATTTTTGTTTTTAAACAAAAAGATTTTAAAATGGAAAATAAGAAAGAAATTATAAGAAAAACAGAAGGGCAGTTCAGGAAATCTAACCTCCCTCTCATGGAAGTTCCACAAAGAGAACAGATAAAACAAAGAAAAAAGAATTTTTGAAGAAACAATACAAGAAAATGATTTAGAACTTAGAAAATAAAGTTTCTGAGTGAAAAAAACGAGATAAGAAAAAAAACAATGAAAAAAGATACATAAAGCACAGTGCTGTAAAATTTCTAAATAAAAAGGAGATAGAAAAGACACTAAAAGCTTGTAGAGGTAACAAGGTCACATACAAAGACTCAGCCTTCAGAATAAAATCACTCTTGGCAGCAGCAATATTGAAGATTGAAGACATTGGAACAATGCCTTTAAAATTCTAAGGCAAAATTACTCCTAACCTATAATTAGTTACCTAGCTGAAATATCACAAAAAAACAGAAGTCAGAATTATCATGTTTAGCCATGCAAGATATAAAAAAATGCTATGTTTATGTACCTACCCATTCTTTTTTTTTTCCTTTTGCAGCTAATGCATTTTGCTTTACAAAAATTTTTCTATATTTCCAGTAGCTCTGAAGCATAAATTCTGCAATGCTCAACAGGCTTTAAGGAATACAAACGGTAGGGGTAGAGAGATAGAGTTGATGTCAAAATTCCTATCAGGATAATTTCCCCAAACAAGATTCCTAAGACAAGTAGAAAAATAGAAAAAGGCATAGGGTCCAGGAAAAAGATGATACAAACCAGAAATTAGGCAAAGGGAATTCAATGTAAGATGGTAAATGAAAATCCAAGGATAATGGTTGTGCAACAAGCCCAGAAAACAACAGTCCAAATTGGAGCAAAAGCCACAAGCTTCCAGGAAGTTTTTCTCAAAAAAGGAAACAGTAGGAGGACTGATGTATTTAACAGAGTAAAAGAAGTGTTCTTCATTCTATTGATTAGTATGGGTTGAATGTGTGCCTGAAAAGGAATAAAACAGAGATTACTATGTGGCAGACTTTAAGGTGGCCCCCATGATCCCTGCCTCCTGGTATTTATACCTTTGTGTAATTCCCTCCCCTTGAGTTTGGGTGGGACATGTAACCTGCATCTCACCAAAAGAATATGGCAAAGATGTTGGGATGTCACTCCTGTCATTACATTTTGTAAGATTCTGTCTTGCTGACTTGCTCTCCCTCTCCTGCTGGCCTTAAAGAAGCAATAGAAAACATATAATAGAAAAACAAAATAGAAATTAAAAAACAGTGATAGAAAACATTAACTCTAGGGGGAAAAAAGTTGCACAAGACAATAAATGTATAGTACACTATGCAACTTAGCCATTAATAATATTTATGGTCATAATAATGTATGTTCTGAATGTTGACTCTACAAAAATTCTGAACTGAAAATGAGGGGGAAAGCATGTATTGGTAGAAAGATTTATTTAAAAACCTAATTCCTGGGGCTTCCCTGGTGGCGCAGTGGTTGCGCGTCCGCCTGCCGATGCAGGGGAACCGGGTCCGCGCCCCGGTCTGGGAGGATCCCACATGCCGCGGAGCGGC
>NC_041224.1:110127862-110141131 GCF_002837175.3 Physeter macrocephalus | reverse complement strand
AAAAAAAAAAAAAAAAAAAAAAAAAAAAAAAAAAAAAAAAAATAAAAACCTAATTCCTCATCTTCATCATATAGTAATAACAAAATCAATTTTAGGATTTCCATCACTGTACCAAGCACAAGATACATTATTGCATACATTGATCAGCAGCTTTATTCACCCTTCTCAGCTTTCTGAGCAGTCCTTCCTCTGGCTCTCTTCCCTACCTTCCCATCCACCGTTCCTGACACTCTCTTACCCACTCCAGTCCTTTTTAACTACTCAGCTCCTGTAACTCCCCTGACCACACCCCTATCTTCCTTTACGAAAAAGGCTGTACATGGACATGCTGAGTGAAGCCCTCTGGAGAGAACTAATCTCCCAAGTGAGAAGAAAAGGATTTAGACCACAGGTAACACCAACCCTCTTGGGTTATCTGAAAGAGAAATCAAAACTGCTGCTATTTAGAGCAGAGTATAAAGGAAAGGGCTTTTCCTGAGGTGGAGGTGTACGAAGTTCTACACAGGGCAGTTCAACACGATTGAAGCTGCTGAAATTCTCCCCCAAATTCCAGCCATATCAAAATTAACTCTAAAGACATGACTGGAAGGGGAAGGGAGGAGAGAGCTGAAATCAAAGAATGTCATAGGGACATAGGGAGCAGAGATACACTTTATAAAATATATATGGATATTGATACTTAAAGTGTTTTACTTTCATTTGTTAATCTTATTTTATAAAGTCTGAACATTTTTACCAGTTTTATTTTTCCAAAAACATGCTCAGGCTTCACGGACTGAAGTATTAAGCAAAATAAATATTGAAATGCCAGTATTGTCATTTTGCTTAAGGAGTGTAATCAATACATAGCAGAAAGCCAATAGATACTATCTAAAATGTTATAATAAAGTAGTAGTCACAGAAACACATTATTTCGTATAGAGGCAAATACCAGAAGGATTTGGAAATTACCTCTTTATTCTACAGACTACTGATGTCATAGTTTTATATAATATGGACACATATCATTCTTTTAACATGCATTTTGAAATTATAATAATTAGAACAGTGTAAGGTTGACCTAGGAGTCAATAAACAGATTGATGTGCCACTGAAGAAATTCAAACATTTTTAGAAATGAAGTTTGTGATAAAGCAGACTTTTCAAAGAAGCTAGGAAAGACTTGAGTAAATAACTGGCATACTAGGTAGATAATGTTGTGCAGATAACCACAAGCCTCATCTAGAAAACTAAGGCAAGATGATGCCTTATTGTAGAAAACAAAAATCACATATGTTTAGTAAGTGGTGATTACTGCTTTGGTGATTTTCAAATTTACCATTGCATTTTTAGTGAAGAAAGCCTGCTCACAGCACTAACATAAAACCTACATATTCCTCACAAAGTATAAACTCTTCTTCCTTGAAAAAAGTAAACTTCTTTAAACCTCTTCTAGCTGTTAGATTCTGAGTCAGAGGTCCAACTTGAAGTCCCATCTCTGCACACCAGCTTTGGAACTTTGGGGAAACAATATAACCCCTGAAATTCTGCTTCTCTAATTTTTTAAAAAAAGGAAGAATAACTGCTGATAAAAACAGGCTGTCTCATTTAATTTCATGGCAACCCTATGTACACATGCTTTGAAAATGATAAAGCACCTACATAAGTAATTCATATTACAGTGATTATTGCTTAATAGGACAAATTCACATAGAACTCTTAGGAGAAAAAGAATATTTCCAGGACTTGGAAATAGATTTTTTCTTTTTCCTACTAAGGGTCAATGTTCCTAATTAGACTTTTTTTATACTTCTATTTAGAAATAACACATTCCGGGACTTCCCTGGTGGCACAGTGGTTGAGAATCCGCCTGCCAGTGCAGCAGACATGGGTTCGAGCCCTGGTCCGGGAAGATCCCACATGCTGCGGAGCAACTAAGCCCATGCACCACAACTACTGAGTGTGCGCTCTAGAGCCCGAGAGCCACAACTACTGGGCCCACATGCCACAACTACTGAAGCCCACGCGCCTAGAGCCCATGCTCCACAACAAGAGAAGCCACCAAAATGAGAGGCCTGCGCACCCCAACGAAGAGTAGCCCCAGCTTGCCACAACTAGAGAAAGCCCGCACACAGCAACAAAGAACCAACGCAGCCAAAAATAAATTAATTTTTTAAAAAAAAGAAATAACACATTCCAAGAATGAATTACTGTATTTTACTGCTAAGAAGTACCTGAACTCAACTATAAAAAAAATTTAAAATGGCAAAAGATCTAAAAAGACACTTCACCAAAGAAGATATACTGATGGCAAATAAGCATATGACAAGATGCTCAACATCATATGTCATTAGGGAAATGCAAATTAAAACAATGAGATACAACTATGCACTTATTATTAGAATGAGGAAAACCAAAACCCAACACCAAGTTATGGTAAGATGTGAAATAACAGGAATTCTCATTCACTGCTGGTGAGACTGTAAAATGGTATTGCCACTTTGGAAGACAAATTAGCAGTTTCTTACAAAACTAACAAACTCTTACCATATGATACAGCCATTTTCCTTATTAGTATTTACTAAAGAGAGCTGAAAATGCACGTCCACACAAAATCCTGCATGTGAATGTTTACAGCAGTTTGATTCTTAATTATCAAAACTTGTACACAATCAAGATGCCCTTCAGTAAGTGCATGGATAAACTGTGGTACAGCCAATGAAATATTATACAGCACTAAAAAGAAATGAGCTATCCAGCTCTGAAAAGACATAGAGAAAACTTAAATGTATATTACTAAGTGAAAGAAGCCAACTGAAAAGGCTATATACTGTATGATTCCAACTATATGACATTCTGGAAAAGGCAAAACTATGGAGATAGTAAAAGGATCAATAGTTGCCAGGGATTAGGAGGGAGGGAGGGATTAATACATGGAGCACAGAGAATTTTTAGGGCAATGAAGCTATTCTGGGAGAGTGGCCAAGATGGTGGAGTAGAAAGACCTTGACTTCACCTCCTCTCACAAGCACCCCAAAATCACAACTATCTGCAGAAGAACCATCCATGAAAAAGACTGGAACAAAGCAGAAAAGCTCTTCTACAACTAAAGACATAAAGAAGGAACCACAGCAAGATAGACAGGAGGGGTGGACTTGCAATATAAGCAAATCCCCTACCCTCAGGTAGGCAACCCACAAACTGAAGAATAATTATATTGCAGAGGTTCTCCTGCAGGAGTGAGAGTTTTGAGCCCTATTTTAGGCTCCCCAGCCCAGAGGTCCTGCAGTGGGAAGACAAGCTCCAAAGAATTTGGCTTTCAAGGCCAGTGGGGCTTAATTTCGGGAGCCCCACAGGACTGGGGGAAACAGAGACTTCACTCTTAAATGGTGCACACAAAGCCTCATATGCACCAAGGCCCAAAGAAAAAGCAATAATTTGTTCCCTATTTTTTTTTTTTTTGGCCACACCATGCAGCATGCAGGTTCCCCAACCAGGGATCAAATTTGTGCCCCCTGCTGTGGAAGCGTGGAGTCTTAACCACTGGACCACCAGGGAAGTCCCGAAAAAGCAGTAATTTGATAGGAGCCTGGGCCAGACCTACCTGCTGGTCTTGGAGAGTCTCCTGGAGAGGAGGTGGCGGGGGGGGGGCGCGTGCCTGTGGCTCACGCTGGGGACATAGACATGTGGAAGCAGACATTGAGGAACATTCTACCATGTGAACACTGCTGTTGGCAGCTGCCATCTTGGTTTATTAGCACCAAACCTGGCCCCACCCAGCAGCCTTCAGGCCAAACAAAAAACTGGGTGGGGACACAGCCCCACCCATCAGCAGACAGGCTGCCTAAAGACTTCCTGAGTACACAGCAGCCTCTAGACTGCCCCTAGACACAGCTCACCCACCAGAGGTTCAAGAGCAATCTCCACCCACTAGTGGGCAGGCACTGGCCCTTCCCTCCAGGAAGCCTGCACTAGCGCCTGGACCAGCCTCACCCACCAGGGGGCAGACACCAGACACCAGAAAACTATAATTCTGCAGTCTGTGGATCCAGCCCACCCACAGCAGGCCAAACCCTACTCTGAAACCAGCTGGGTCCTGGCCCTGTCCACTAGCAGGCCAGCACAAGCTTTGGGACACCCCAGACCTCATATCCAACTGTGTCAGAAACCAGCCCCCCCACCACAAATGATTTGGAATGAGCTCTGGGATCCCTGAGCCCCACAGCCAGACTCCAGGAAACAGCTGTGCCTGCCAGTAGTCTGGCACAAACCCCAGGACCTGGCTTCACCCTCCAGTAGGTGGGCAACAGCTCCACGGTCTCAGGGGCCCTGAATCCAACCATCAGTGAGGCAGCACTAACCCGGGGGCCCTCTAGAGTTCTTCAACCAGCTGCCTCGTGGCCAGGCACCACTAAACAGCAGCCAGCAGCATTTGCACAAGTCAAGACCTGACAAACAACCAGGCTAGGGGCCAACCAAGGCTACCAGACCACACACATGGTCAGCCCACCACAACAGAAGGATATATGCAGCCCTCTTAGCAGAACGCCTAGAGCATATAGCTTGGGTGACAAAAGTGGAGTACACTGCTGGGACACATAAGAAGTTTCCTATAGAAGGCCACTTCTCCAAGGTTGAGAAACGTAACTGACCTACCACAAACATAAAAATACAAATAGCAACTTAGATAAAATGAGGTGGCAGAGGAGCATGTTCCAGACAAAGGAACAAAATAAAACCCCAGAAAAAGAACTAAGTGAAGTAAAGATAGGCAGTCTATTCGAGAAAGAGTTCTGAGTAATGACTATAAAGATGATCAAAGAACTTGGGAGAAGAATTGATGCAGAGAGTGAGAAGTTAGAAGTTTTTAACAAAGAGTTAGAAAATTTAAAGAATAACCAAACACAGATGAAAAATATAATAAGTGAAATGCAAAATATACTAAAAGGAACAATTCCTATCATTTAGTCAGGAATATCAGACTAAATGATACTGAGAAATGGATCAGTGAGCAGAAAGACAGACTAGTGGGAATCACTGCCAATGAAAAGAAAAAAGAATGAAAAGAAATTAGGACAGTTTAAGAGGTCTCTGAGACAACTTCAAGTGCATTCATATTTGCGTTATAAGGGTCCCAGAGGGAGAAGAGAGAGAGAAAGGAACTGAAAAAATATTTGTAGAAAAATATAGTAGTAATTATTATTATCATATTATCATAATTATTATATAGTAATATATATTATTATATTATTATTATTATTACTATTATTAGCTAAAAACTTTCCTAACCTTGAAAAGGAAACAGTCACCCAAGTCAAGAACGTGCTGAGTCCCATACAGGATGCCCCAAAAGAGGAATGCACCAAGACACACTGTAATTAAAATGACAAAAATTAAAGGTAAAGAGAAAATATTAAAAGCAGCAAGGGAAAAGCAACAAATAACATGCAAGAGAACTCGCATAAGGCTATCAGCCAATTTTTCACCAGAAACTCTGCAGGCCGTAAGGGAATGGCACATTATATTTAAAGTGATGAAAGGAAAAAAACCTACAGCAAACACAGCAAGGCTCTTGTTCAGATTTCATGAAGAAATCAAAAGCATTACAGACAAGCAAAAGCTAAAACAGTTCAGTACCACCAAACCAAGCTTTGCAAAAAATGTTAAAGGAACTTCTCTAAGTGAAAAGGATAAAAGGCCACAACTAGAAACAAGAAAATTATAAAATGAAAAATTGCACTGGTAAAGGCAAACATACAGTAAAGGTAGGAAATCATCCACAAACAAAGCTAGTAGGGAGGTTGAAAGACAAAAGTAGTAAAATTGTCTATATCCACAGTTAAAGAATACACCAAACAATCAGATGTAAAATATGACATCAAAAACAGTAATAATGAAGGGAGGGGAGTACAAGCTCAAGGTTTTAAAATGCATTTGAAATTAAGAGTTCAGCAACATGAAACAATCATATATATATATACGTGTGTGTGTATATATATATATATATATATATGTATACAAAAACCTCATAGTAACTACAAACCAAAGGTAATAAGTATACACACAGAAAAGAAAAAGGAATCCAAACAAAATACTAAAAATAGACATCAAATCACAAGAGAACTAAAAAGAAAAAAAGGGGGTAAAAAAGACCTACAAAAACAAATCCAAAACAACAAAATGGTGATAAGAACATACATATCAATAATTACTTTAAATGTAAACAGACTGAATGCTCCAACCAAAAGATAGAGAGCAGCTGAATGGATACAAAGACAAGACCCCTATATATGCTGCCTACGAGACTCACTTCAGATCTAGAGACACATAGAGACTGAGAGTGAGGGAACGGAAAAAGTTATTCCATGCAATGGAAATCAAAAGAGAGCTGGAGGAGCAATACTTATATCAGACAAAATAGACTTTAAAATAAAGACTGTTATTAGAGATAAAGAAAGACACAACATAATGATCAAGAGATCAATCCAAGAAGAAGATATAACAACTGTAAATATATATGCACCCAAAATAGGAGCACCTCAATATATAAGAAAATTATTAACAAACATAAAAGGAGAAATCGACAGTAACACGATAATAGTGGGAACCTTAACACCCCATTTACATCAATGGACGGATCATCCAGACAAAAAATCAAAAAGGAAACACAGGCCTTAAATAACACATTAGACTAAATGGCCTTAATTGATATTTATAGAGCATTCCATCAGTAAACAGCTGAATACATGTTCTTTTCAAGTGCACATGGAACATTCTCCAAGATAGATCACATGCTAGGCCATAAAACAAGTCTCAGTAAATTTAAGAAAACTGAAATTGTATCAAGCATATTTTCTGACCACAGTGTTATGAGACTAGAAATCAACTACAAGAAAAAAATTGCAAAAAATACAAACACATGGAATCAAACAATATGCTATTAAACAACAAATGGATCATTGAAGAAACTAAAAAGAAAATAAAAAATATCTAGAGACAAATGAACATGAAAACTCCATGATCCAAAACCTATGGGATGCAGCAAAAGCAGTTCTAAGAGGGAAGTTGATAGTGATAAAAGCTTACCTCAGGAAACAAGAAACACCTCAAATAAACAACTTAACCTTATACCTAAAGCAACTAGAGAAGAACAAACAAAACCTAAAGTTAGTAGATGGAAAAAAATGACAAACATCAGAGCAGAAATAAATGGAATAGAGGCTAAGCTAAAAGTTGGTTCTTTGAAAAGATAAATAAAATAGATAATCCTTTAGACAAACTCATCAAGAAAGAAAGGGAGAGGGCCCAGATCAATAAAATCGGAAATGAAAACGGAGAAGTTACAGTCAACACCAGAAATATACAAAGCATAATAAGAGACTACTACAAACAACTATAAACCCATAAAATGGACAACCTAGAAGAAATGGACAAATTCTTAGAAAGGTATTGATATAATCTTATAAGACTGAACAGGGAAGAAATGAAAATACGAATAGACCAATTACCATTAATGAAATTGCATCAGTAATTTAAAAACTCCCAAAAAAACAAAAGCCAGGACCAGATGGCTTCACAAGTGAATTCTACCAAACATTTAGAGAAGAGTTAACACCTAACCTGCTGAAACTATTCCAAATAACTTGCATAGGGAGGAACACTCCCAAACTCATTCTATAAGGTAGCGTCACCTTGATACCTAAACCAGACAAAGATATCACAAAAAAAGAAAATTACAAGCCAATATCAATGATGAACATAAATGTAAAAATCCTCAACAAAATACTAGCAAACCGAATACAACAATACATTAAAAAAGATCATATACCATGATCAAGTAGGATTTATTAAAGGGATGCAAGTATTTTTCAATATCTGCAAATCAATCAAGGTGATAAACTACCTTAACAAATTGAAGAATAAAAACCATATGATGATCTCAATAGATGCAGAAAAAGCTTTTGACAAAATTCAACATCCATTTATGATAGAAATTCTCTAGAGAGTGGGCACAGAGGGAACATACCTCAACATAATAAAGGCCATATGTGGCAAACCCATAGCTAACTTCATACTCAATGGTGAAAAGCTGAAAACATTTCCTCTAAGATGAGGAAAAAGTTAAGGATGTCCACTCTCACCACTATTATTCAACAGTTTTGGAAGTCCTACCCACGGCAATCAAAGAAGAAAAAGAAATAAAAGGAACACAAATTGGAAAGGGAGAAGTAAAATTGTCACTGTTTGCAGATGACACGATACTATACATAGAAAATCCTAAAGATGCTACCAGAAAACTATTAGAGCTCATCGAGGAATTTGGTAAAGTTGCAGAATACAAAATTAATATACAGAAATATGTTGCATTTCTATACTCTAACAACAAAAGATCAGAAAGGGAAATTAAGGTAACAATTCCATATACCATCACATCAAAAAGAATAAAATACCTAGGAATAAACCTACCTAAAGAGGCAAAAGACCTGTACTCCAAAAACCATAAGACACTGATGAAAGAAATTACAGATGACACAAACAGATGGAAAGATATACCATGTTATTGGATTGGAAGAATGAATATTGTCAAAATGACCATACTACCAAGGCAATCTACAGATTCAATGCAATTCCTCTCAAATTACCAGTGGCATTTTTCACAGAACTAGAACAAATAATCTTAAAATTTGTATGGAACACATAAGACCCCAAATAGCGAAAACAACCCTGAGAAAGAACAGAGCTGAAGGAATAACACTCCCTGACTTCAGACTACAGTACAAAGCTACAGTCATTGAAACAGTATGGTACTGGCACAAAAACAGACACATAGATCAACAGAACAGAGAGCCCGGAATTAAACCCACACAATTATGTTGAATTAATCCACAACAAAGGAAGCAAGAATATACAATGAAGAAAAGACAGCCTCTTCAATAAATGGTTCTGGGAAAACTGGACAGCTAAATGTAAAAGAATGATATTAGAACATTCTCTAACACCTTGTACAAAAATAAATGCAAAACAGATTAAAGACCTAAATAAATGTAAGACTGGATACAATTAAACTCCTAGAGGAAAATATAGGCAGAACACACTTTGACATAAATCACAGCAATACTTTTTTGGATCTGTCTCCTAAAGTAAAGGAAATAAAAGCAAAAAATAAACAAATGGGACCTAATTAAACTTAAAAGCTTTTGCACAGCAAAGGAAACCATCAACAAAACAAAAAAAACAGCCTACTGAATGGGAGAAAATGGGTTGGACAAAAAGTTCGTTCAGGTTTAACCCAAACGAACTTTTTTTTAAAAAATTTTATTTATTTATGGCTGTGTTGGGTCTTCGTTTCTGTGCGAGGGCTTTCGCTAGTTGCGGCAAGTGGGGGCCACTCCTCATCGCAGTGCGCTGGCCTCTCACTATTGTAGCCTCTCTTGTTGCAGAGCACAGGCTCCAGATGCGCAGGCTCAGTAATTGTGGCTCACGGGCTCTAGAGCGCAGGCTCAGAGGCCATGGCTCACAGGCCTAGTTGCTCTGCGGCATGTGGGATCTTCCCAGACCAGGGCTCGAACCCGTGTACCCTGCATTGGCAGGCAGATTCTCAACCAATGAGCCACCAGGGAAGCCCCCAAACGAACTTCTTGGCCAACCCAATATTTGCAAAAGTTATGATCAATAAGGGATTAATATCCAACATATATAAATAGCTCATACAACTCAAGATAAGAAATACAAACAACCTAATTTAAATATGGGCAGAAGAATTGAATGGACCTTTTCCAAAGAGGAAATGCAGACGGCCAACAGGCACATGAAAAGATGCTCAACGCTGCTAATCACTAGGGAAATGCTTAATCAAAACCACAATGAGGTACCTCCTAATATCTGTCAGAATGGCTGTCATCAAAAAGAAAACAACAAATGTTGGTGAGGATGTGGAGAAAAGGGATACTGTTAGTGAGAATGTAAATTGGTGTAGCCACTGTGGAAAACAATATGGATGTTTCTCAAAAAACTAAAAATAGAACTACCGTATGACCTAGCAATTTCACTTTTAGGTACACATCCAAAAAAAAAAAGAAAACACTAATTTGAGAAGAGACATGCACCTCAATGTTCATAGCTGCACTATGTATAATTGCCAAGATATGGAAGCAACCTAAGTGTGCATCAACAGATGAATGGATAAAGAAGATGGAATACTACTCAGTCATTGAAAAGAAGAAAATTTTGCCATTTGTAGCAACATGGATGGACTTGGAGGGCATTATGCTAAGTGAAATAAGTCAAACAGAGAAAGATAAATACTGTATGATATCACTTATATGTGGAATTTTAGAAACATAACAAACTAGTGAATATAACAAAAAATAAGCAGACTCACAGATATAGAGAACAAATTAGCAGTTACCAGTGCGGGGAGGGGCAAAATATGGCTGGAGGAGAGGGAGGTACAAATTATTGGGTGTAAGATAGGCTCAAGGATGTATTGTACAACATGGGGAATACAGCAAATATTTTGTAATAACTGTAAATGGAAAGTAATCTTTAAAAATTGTATTACAAATTTAAATGCAAAATAATTTTAAATAAAAATTTAAAAAGAAACTATCTGTATGATACTATAATAGAGAATACTACTATTATACATTTGGCAAACCCATAGAATGTACAACACCCAAGAACGAACCCGAATGTAAACTATGGACTTTGAGTTATACTGATATGTCACTTTTGGTTCAACGATTTTAACAAATGTACAACTCTGGGGCAGGATCTTGATAGTGAGGGGTGCTGGGTATACTTGGGGGCAGCAGGTATATGAGAAATCTCTGTACCTTCTGCTCAATTTTGCTGTATAACTAAAACATGGTCTAAAAATAAACTATGTTTTTTTTTAAGTACTTGATTTCCAAACATATATATGATTTCATTTGCTACAAACATAGATGCACAGTTAAATCATAAAAATTAAAATTGAGTTGCAACATAGGCTAGGCCAGGTTTTTTGGGGGGTTAATTTTTTTAATAACACTATATTTAGAATTCTAAACATCTGATTTTTGATTTATTCTTTGCAAAGTTCGATATTACAACAAATATTTGAATGAATTTTGGAGACCACAGAAACCATATGAATGGAGATAATTGGTTTAATGTATTTAGATCAGTTCAGTTCCAAAATTCGACAATAATAACTTTGAAAGAGTTAAATTTGGGATATTATCAACAGCATTATTTGTTTAAATTAATTTCTGAAAAGCACAGATCTTAAAATTAAGCCAACCAGTCCACTTAAGAGTTTTTTCATCAAACACCAAAAACTTGGAAAGTTGGTAAAACCTAGGCACACTTCCAACTAGGGAAATATCTATTTGAAAAGTATATTAGAGGAGTCTGAACCAAGATGGCGGAGTAGACGGACATGCTTACACTCCCTCTTGTGAGAACACCAGAAAACAACTAGCTGGTAGGCAGTAATCGACAGGAAGACACTGGAACTCCCCCAAAAAGATACCCCACTTCCAAAGACAAAGGAGAAGCCACAACAAGATGATAGGAGGGATGCAATCACAGCAAAATCAAATCCCATATAAATGTTGGGTGGGTGACTCACAGAATGGAGAACACTTATACCACAGAAGTCCACCCACTGGAGTGAAGGTTCGGAGCCCCACGTCAGGCTTCCCAACCTGGGGGCCCAGAAACAGGAGGAGGAATTCCAAGAGAATCAGACTCTGAAGGCTAGTGGGATTTGACTGCAGGACTTCGACAGGACTGGGGGAAACAGAGACTCCACTCTTGGAGGGCACACACAAAGTAGTGTGCATATCGGGATGCAGGGGAAGGAGCAGTGAACCCAGGGGAGACTGAACCAGACATACCTGCTAGTGTTGGAGGGTCTCCTGCAGAGGCAGGGGGTGCCTGTAGCTCACCGTGGGGACAAGGACACTGGCAGCAGAAGTTCTGGGAAGTACACCTTGGTGTGAGCCCTCCCAAAGTCTGCCATTAGCCCGACCAAAGAGCCCAGGTAGGCTCCAGTGTTGGGTTGCCTCAGGCCAAACAACGAACAGGGAGAGAACCCAGCCCCACCCATCAGCAGTCAAGGGGGTTAAACTTTTACTGAGCTCTGCCCACCAGAGCAACACCCAGCTCTACCCACCACTATTCCCTCCCATCAGGACACCTGCACAAGCCCCTGAGATAGCCTCAACCACCAGAGGACAGACAGCAGAAGCAAGGAGAACTACAATCCTGCAGGCAGTGGAATGAAAAACACATTCACAGAAAGATACACAAAATGAAAAGGCAGAGGGCTATGTACAAGAAGAAGGAACACGATAAAACCCCAGAAAAACAACTAAATGAAGTGGAGATAGGCAAACTTCCAGAAAAAGAATTCAGAATAATGATAGTGAAGATGATCCAGGACCTTGGGAAAAGAATGGAGGCAAAGATCTAGAAGAAGCAAAAAATGTCTAAAAAAGACTTAGAATAATTAAAGAACAAACAAACGGAGATGAACAATACAATAACTGACATGAAAACTACACTAGAAGGAATCATAGAAGAATAACTGAGGCAAAAGAATAGATAAGTAACCTGGAAGACAGAATGGTGGAATTCACTGCTCGGAACACAATAAAGAAAAAAGAATGAAAAGAAATGAAGACAGCCTAAGAGACCTCTGGGACAACATTAAACGCAACAACATTCGCATTATAGGGGTCCCAGAAGGAGAAGAGAGAGAGAAAGGACCCGAGAAAATATTTGAAGAGATTATAGTTGAAACTTTCCCTAACAGGAAAGGGAATAGCCACCAAAGTCCAGGAAGCGCAGAGAGTCCCATACAAGATAAACCCAAGGAGAAACATGCCGAGACACATAGTAATCAAACTGGCAAAAATTAAAGACAAAGAAAAATTATTGAAAGCAGCAAGGGCAAAACGACAAATAACATACAAGGGAACTCCCATACGGTTAACAGCTGATTTCTCACCAGGAATTCCACAAGCCAGAAGGCAGTGGCATTATATACTTAAAGTGATGAAAGGGAAGAACCTACAACCAAGATTACTCTGCCCAGCAAGGATCTCATTCAGATTTGACAAAGAAGTTAAAACCTTTACAGACAAGCAAAACCTAAGAGAATTCAGCACCACCAAACCAGCTTTACAACAAATGCTAAAGGATCTTCTTTAGGCAGGAAACACAAGAGAAGGAAAAGACCTACAATAACAAACCCAAAACAATTAAGAAAATGGTAATAGGAACATACATATCGATAATTAC
>NC_041224.1:110126762-110127639 GCF_002837175.3 Physeter macrocephalus | reverse complement strand
ACCCCAAAACAATTAAGAAAATGGTCATAGGAACATACATATCAATAATTACCTTAAACGTGAATGGAATAAATGCTCCAACCAAAAGACACAGGCTTGCTGAATGGACACAAAAACAAGACCCATATATTCACTGTCTACAAGAGACCCACTTAAGACCTAGGGAGACTTACAGACTGAAAGCGAGGGGATGGAAAAAGGTATTCCATGCAGATGGAAATCAAAAGAAAGCTGGAGTAGCAATACTCATATCCAATCCAAGAAGAAGATATAAGAATTATAAATATATATGCACCCAACATAGGAGCACCTCAATACATAAGGCAACTGCTAACAGCTGTAAAAGAGAAAGTCAACAGTAACACAATAATACTGGGGGACTTTAACACCTCACTTACACCAATGGACAGATCATCCAAAATGAAAATAAATAAGGAAACAGAAGCTTTAAATGGCACAATAGACCAGATAGATTAAATTGATATTTACAGGACATTACATCCAAAAACAGCAGATTACACTTTCTTCTCAGGTGTGCACAGAACATTCTCCAGGATAGATCACATCTTCGGTCACAAATCAAGGCTCGGTAAATTTAAGAAAATTGAAATCATATCAAGCGTCTTTTCTGACCACAACGCTATGAGATTAGAAATGAATTACAGGGGAAAAAACGTAAAAAACACAAACACATGTAGGCTAAACACTACATTACTAAATAACCAAGAGCTCATTGAAGAAACACCTAGAGACAAATGAAAATGAATACACAACAATCCAAAACATATGGGATGCAGCAAAAGCAGTTCTAAGAGGGAAGTTTATAGCAATACAATTCTACCTCAAGAAACAACAAACATCTCAAATAAACAATCTA